>NC_088850.1:767500-860000 GCF_904066995.2 Poecilia reticulata | reverse complement strand
TGAACTAAATATTTAGCTACGTCAGAGCTACATGTTTAGTTTCTAAGCTAAATATTTAGCTACGTCAGAGCTACATGTTTAGTTTCTAAGCTAAATATTTAGCTACGTCAGAGCTACATATTTAGTTTGAACTAAATATTTAGCTACGTCAGAGCTACACGTTTAGTTTCTAAGCTAAATATTTAGCTACGTCAGAGCTACACGTTTAGTTTCTAAGCTAAATATTTAGCTACGTCAGAGCTACACGTTTAGTTTCTAAGCTAAATATTTAGCTACGTCAGAGCTACATGTTTAGTTTCTAAGCTAAATATTTAGCTACGTCAGAGCTACATGTTTAGTTTCTAAGCTAAATATTTAGCTACGTCAGAGCTACATGTTTAGTTTCTAAGCTAAATATTTAGCTACGTCAGAGCTACATGCTTAGTTTGAACTAAATATTTAGCTACGTCAGAGCTACATATTTAGTTTCTAAGCTAAATATTTAGCTACGTCAGAGCTACATGTTTAGTTTCTAAGCTAAATATTTAGCTACGTCAGAGCTACATGTTTAGTTTCTAAGCTAAATATTTAGCTACGTCAGAGCTACATGTTTAGTTTCTAAGCTAAATATTTAGCTACGTCAGAGCTACATGTTTAGTTTCTAAGCTAAATATTTAGCTACGTCAGAGCTACATATTTAGTTTGAACTAAATATTTAGCTACGTCAGAGCTACACGTTTAGTTTCTAAGCTAAATATTTAGCTACGTCAGAGCTACACGTTTAGTTTCTAAGCTAAATATTTAGCTACGTCAGAGCTACACGTTTAGTTTCTAAGCTAAATATTTAGCTACGTCAGAGCTACATGTTTAGTTTCTAAGCTAAATATTTAGCTACGTCAGAGCTACATGTTTAGTTTCTAAGCTAAATATTTAGCTACGTCAGAGCTACATGTTTAGTTTCTAAGCTAAATATTTAGCTACGTCAGAGCTACATGCTTAGTTTGAACTAAATATTTAGCTACGTCAGAGCTACATATTTAGTTTCTAAGCTAAATATTTAGCTACGTCAGAGCTACATGTTTAGTTTCTAAGCTAAATATTTAGCTACGTCAGAGCTACATGTTTAGTTTCTAAGCTAAATATTTAGCTATGTCAGAGCTACATGTTTAGTTTCTAAGCTAAATATTTAGCTACGTCAGAGCTACATGTTTAGTTTCTAAGCTAAATATTTAGCTACGTCAGAGCTACATGTTTAGTTTCTAAGCTAAATATTTAGCTACGTCAGAGCTACATGTTTAGTTTCTAAGCTAAATATTTAGCTACGTCAGAGCTACATGCTTAGTTTCTAAGCTAAATATTTAGCTACGTCAGAGCTACATATTTAGTTTCTAAGCTAAATATGTAGCATCAACCCAAATGCTGCGTCTGGGTTGATGCTACATTATTTAGCTAGTTTTTTACTAACTACATAATTAGCTGTGTCAGAGCTAAATATTCAGCTAATATTGAAATTCACTTACCCATAAATGGACTATCAAAATAAAAGCTAGATTGAGGCTGAACTGATAAAGGCTCATCCTTTGTTGTTGAAGAAAAGAGGAAAAGAAACGATGATAAAGAAAACCCAGCTTTTATTTTGGCAGTCTTCTTTTGGTTATCAGCCAGTGAATTTGCATATTATCTAAATATTTAGCTTGTTAACTGAATATATAGTTTGAAACTGTGACATTTATGAATGAAAAACATGGTGAAAACCCCCATGGCTCCTAAATAATCCAGATTATTGCTGTTAATTTAACCAGCAGCTGCCGCCGGCTCCTGCGTTCCCAGCATGGCGGTGATGTAGTAACATGCCTCCCACCTCATTCACCATGATGAGGATAAATAAAGATGGATGCTGGTTCTGGTCTGAAATAGAGCGTGTGTGAGCGGCCCGGTTTACACATGAGCCGAAGATAGCAGCGCTGACGATGACGCGACGCTCCGGCTGGGAAAGACGAGACCTGGGTCGGCGAGGAGGGGGATCCCGGCCGGAGCTTCTCATTCCAGCACCAACCGTTTCGAATGTCGTCGTCCCACCAGAACATCGTTTAAAATACATCACTTCCATCAATAAAATCACATTTGTAAAGTTTTCCAGACTGGAATCTGGAAAGTCCCTTTGAAAAACTGAGCCAAACTTTGAGCTTTATTTCGAAAGGCCAACAAAGTCACCGTATAAACAGATTTATGTTAAAATTAGGATGTTTTAATTTCACATTTTATGCCTCGTTTCATCAGTTTGTTACGTGTTGAATTTTAAAGAATATACAAAAAATGAATTAAATCAAATGAGTCAGAAATCTGGGAAGGCGGAGCATCTTCAGTCAGAGGCGTCTTCAGGCTCAGGGGGTACAGACTGCTGCAGGAGATCGTTCCTGCCGACACCCATCACCGTCTTGATGAGCTACTATGACATTTGATTCCCTTTGGGATTAAAAAAGTATTTCTGAGTGTGAATGAGCCTCTAGAGGTCGCTGCAGTTTCTGCTCCTCCATCGTTAAAATGAAACTGTTCCTTTCCACAGTCACCACATGCTCAGGATGAGGGACTGATGCTGCGTTCAACAAAACTATCTAGTTAGCATTGAAGTAGTTAGCGGCTGCCTTCCATGTAGCATTTCAGCGCTAGCCATGAGACTTTACAGAAGTCCAAATGTTTTTCTCCTTGTTGTTCTGTGAACTTAATGCAAAGTTTCCCTTCAAAATCCCACAGACTGAGCCAGAGAGCTAGCCCAGGTTGCTAGGGCTAGCTCTGAGTCAGAGAGCTAGCCCAGGTTGCTAAGGCTAGCTCTGAGTCAGAGAGCTAGCCCAGGTTGCTAAGGCTAGCTCTGAGTCAGAGAGCTAGCCCAGGTTGCTAAGGCTAGCTCTGAGTCAGAGAGCTAGCCCAGGTTGCTAGTGCTACCTCTGAGTCAGAGAGCTAGCCCAGGTTGCTAGGGCTAGCTCTGAGTCAGAGAGCTAGCCCAGGTTGCTAAGGCTAGCTCTGAGTCAGAGAGCTAGCCCAGGTTGCTAGTGCTACCTCTGAGTCAGAGAGCTAGCCCAGGTTGCTAGGGCTAGCTCTGAGCCAGAGAGCTAGCCCAGGTTGCTAAGGCTAGCTCTGAGTCAGAGAGCTAGCCCAGGTTGCTAGTGCTACCTCTGAGTCAGAGAGCTAGCCCAGGTTGCTAAGGCTAGCTCTGAGTCAGAGAGCTAGCCCAGGTTGCTAGGGCTAGCTCTGAGTCAGAGAGCTAGCCCAGGTTGCTAGGGCTAGCTCTGAGTCAGAGAGCTAGCCCAGGTTGCTAAGGCTAGCTCTGAGTCAGAGAGCTAGCCCAGGTTGCTAGTGCTACCTCTGAGTCAGAGAGCTAGCCCAGGTTGCTAGGGCTAGCTCTGAGCCAGAGAGCTAGCCCAGGTTGCTAAGGCTAGCTCTGAGTCAGAGAGCTAGCCCAGGTTGCTAGTGCTACCTCTGAGTCAGAGAGCTAGCCCAGGTTGCTAGGGCTAGCTCTGAGCCAGAGAGCTAGCCCAGGTTGCTAGGGCTAGCTCTGAGCCAGAGAGCTAGCCCAGGTTGCTAGGGCTACCTCTGAGTCAGAGAGCTAGCCCAGGTTGCTAGGGCTAGCTCTGAGTCAGAGAGCTAGCCCAGGTTGCTAGTGCTACCTCTGAGTCAGAGAGCTAGCCCAGGTTGCTAGGGCTAGCTCTGAGCCAGAGAGCTAGCCCAGGTTGCTAGTGCTACCTCTGAGTCAGAGAGCTAGCCCAGGTTGCTAGGGCTAGCTCTGAGCCAGAGAGCTAGCCCAGGTTGCTAGGGCTACCTCTGAGTCAGAGAGCTAGCCCAGGTTGCTAGGGCTACCTCTGAGTCAGAGAGCTAGCCCAGGTTGCTAGGGCTACCTCTGAGCCAGAGAGCTAGCCCAGGTTGCTAGGGCTACCTCTGAGTCAGAGAGTTAGCTCAGGTTGCTAGGGCTACCTCTGAGTCTGAGAGCTAGCTCAGGTTGCTAGGGCTAGCTCAGCTAGCCCAGGTTGCTAGGGCTAGCTCTGAGTCAGAGAGCTAGCCCAGGTTGCTAGCTAGGAGATTCAAAGATTAATGGGAAAACTAACAGGAAGTATATTGTCCTTTAATAGAACTCTTTAAAAGAAACTGAAATTATAGATATGATATCCTTTGTTTTCGTGTTTATTATTCTACTCATTAGTAGAATAATAAACCAGTTTACGTCAGCAGGCAGCAAATTACGGCACCCCATACGCCTCCTGGTGGCCGGACCACAAAATGGCGGCAGAGGAAGTTGGGAAAAAACGCCATGATTCTCCAATGGATGGAAACATGATCACAATATAATCATTTAATCTTTTTACATTCTGCGCCTAAAGATGAACCAAAGTATGAAAAAACTAAAACTATTACTACAAAATTTACTAACTAATAAAAACTTCCAAACACGTTAAAAACCTAAAACTGAATAACAAACAAAATAAAGTAAACTATAATGAAAAACCAAAACCATCAGAGCCCTGAATATCAGGAAATAAATAAAACTGTTTGGTTGTGGAAACTAAAATCCAGCTTGAATTAAGATTCATTAAAATGTATTTATTTTAGTTAGATTTGCATATTTTAGTTCAGTTTATTCTTTTCAAACTGGACCAGAAAAGTTTCTCTGGTAAAATCCTGGACGTCGGTCAGATGTTCAGCCTGAACTGATGTGAATAAAGTTTCTAATTTTAGCCTCAGCTGGATGAAAACAGCAGCAGAAATCCTGCAGATGACATGGGTGCCTCCTGCCCGGGCGCCAGGGCGGGAAGACGACGGCAAGGGCACGACCGTGTCGTCGCCATAGCAACAGGCCGGTAAACATAAACACGGGAGGAGTTGGAGCGAGGAAAGGAGGTCAGAGGGTTTTCTTACACATTTAATAATGAACGGGTGAGTCAGCCTGCAGGCAGAGATCTGGGAGAAAACAACCCAGCGGTTCCTCCACGTCAGGAAACTGGACCAAACGTCCGGAACTGGTTCTGATCACAGCAACAGAACCGGGATCAGAACCTGCAGGGACAATCTGGAGGCATGGAGTCCAGATTACAGACAGGCAGGAAAACAATCATCATTAATGTAGTAATGATAATTAATGATAATTAATGATAATTAATGATAATTAATGATAATTAATGATAATGAAGGCCTGAGTGAAGCAGCAGCAGGTCCTAAATGGTCCTCAGGTGACAGAAGGCCGACTTTGTTACGTCTTTATGTGGCTCTGAAGGTTCAAACCCAGAATCAGTCTGACCCTAGAACTATAACTCCAGATCTGCATCTCCAGATCTATGACTCTAGATCTATAACTCTAGATCTATGACCCTAGAACTATAACTCTAGATCTATAACCCTAGAACTATAACTCTAGATCTATGACTCCAGATCTAAAACCCTAGATCTATAACCCCAGATCTATAAGTCTAGATCTATAACTCTAGATCGTTCCTCCCACATTAATCTGTTGTTCAGTAACTTTTCTCATCCTATTTCTGGCCAGTTGGTGTGAAATGAAAAAACCCGGCCCAGGTGAGAGCCTCACCTGCGTGACATCAGCCTGTAAAAACTGATCAGACTGGCGTTCGCCTCCTTACCGTCGCGCTTCGCGTCTCCACAGCTGGATGATGGAAAACCGGCTCGTCTTCATTCTCGAGAAGAAGAAATGTGCTGAATCAGCAGGAAGCAGTCACAGGGTTTTGTTTAGGCCCTAGAATCAGACCAGCTGGAGAATTCCTGGGTTTTCCAGATCCGTGATGTGATTTTCCGCTCTGGACGTTTTCATTTTCAGCTGCTAGTTGTTTTTTTGTGAAGCATTTTTTAAGTTGAATTAAAAACATTAATTGATTTAAATCAGTTTTATTTGACTGAACGCCGACGATCCAGATGGTTCTGGGTTCAAAGCCGCCCAGACGCAACACGTCATGCTACGTTCACACATGGGCAACGTTAGCACCTTAGCATTAGCTTCCTCTAAATGCAGTTTGGTGTAGCGCTGTAGTGTTAGCTTCCGCTAAGTAACTAGCAGAGACTGCTAGTTAGCAGAGTTAGCAGAGTGGCTAACTCAGCTGATCATCACATTTGGCCTTCAGTCAGCAGTTCGGTTTGCAGCAGGTTGTAAACTTCATCACACTGAGGCAGAGCGGCTGGACGTCATCCAGGACGGAAACACGCTGTAAAACATTAAACGCTGACAAGGAAACACATGATGGGTTGAAAACACCTGGCGAGGATCCAGGTCGTACCTTTTACCTGTGAACGTTTCCCCATCGCTGCAGCAGGAAGGACGGCAGGAGTTGGTCTGATTTTACTGCCCGAAGCGCCGACAGCCTGGAGACGGACAGCATGAAACCTTTATGAGGACCAAACTGGGTCAGAGCAGCCGAGTCCGAATGAGCTCAGAGCCACATGTGGTTTCACATTATTAACATCTAACCAGTGCTCCTCCTCCCTGTCCTGCATGTTTCAGGTGTTTCCTTCTGTATCTCTGGGTGATTAACAGGCCCTGATGCTCAGGCAGTGATTTGGATCAGCGGTTCTGGAGCAGAGGCTCATCTAGAACATGCAGAGCAGGGGGCCTGAGGACCAGGGGGGGGAAACACTGAGCTAACTGTTATATTCTTCTTCACCGCATCAGTTTGTTGTATGCGTTGCACTTGTTCAATAAAGTTTCTTGAAAACAGGAAGCAGAACGTCTCCGTAAGCTGTCTTCACCCACTTCAAAATAAGAGCATGAATGTAGCCACTTTGAGAAATCGCAACAAAATTTCAACACAGATTTCAAACTTTATTCAACTGAAATTTTACAAAAGAGCCAAAAGTTCATGACTGGTTAATACAGAGGAAGCTAAACGCGCTAAACATTTTTGAGTTTCAAAGTTAGCAAGAAATGCTATCTGTGCATTAGCAGCATATTAGCATAAGTATGCCTCAAAGCTGAGCTGGAAAAATTATTTATGCTAAGCTAAGTGCGTAAAACGTTTTCAAAGTTAGCAAAAATGCTATGCAAATAATTAGCTTCGCTATTAGCTGATTAGCAGAAGTGGCTTTGACTCCAGGACAAGCTGAAGATGGGAAGAAGTTTATTATTCAGCATCACCATGAATCCATGAATCCATGAATCCATGAATCCATCGCAGAGCGACTTCACGAGACGAAAATTACTTTTCAACTAACCAAAACATTAATAATTTCTATTTTATCAAGTTGTGAACACTTCAATAATCAGCACATTTTAGCCAAATATTCTGACTACTGCTGCATAAACTATTTATTGCAACACAGACGACAGCTTGGATGGAAAACAGCTGATGGAGTCACATCATTTCAACCTTTGACCTCTCAGTTTGAGGAAGCTGCTCAAGGAAAAATGTCTGCAATTTTCCACTTAGAGTACATGAACTCATGGAGGAACATCTGCTCTGCTGAGCTAGCCACTGAGCTAATGTTGCATCATCAGAACTCAAACACAAGCAATCTTTGTCCCCTGACCTCTGACCTCTGATTGTTTCCGTCCCACAGCCTGCAGTTAGCTCATCAGCCTGAACTCTGACACACAAACAGTCGGATCGTCCAAGACGGCGACGAGGACATCGTCAGAAACATTAGCATGCTAACCCCTCAGGTAGCATGTGTTTCCCATTAGCCACTTTCAAGATGGCTGCCATTTCTGAGCTTTCTGAGCCAGTTATTGCATGAAATGACTTGGATGAACTTTATGTCACATCAGATGTTTTCGAGTTTTATGTGTGACAGAGACAGTCGTCTGGATGGTTAGCGTTAGCTCCTGCGGCTACGTTGTTTCCACCCAGTTCTCAAGTTTCCTTCTGCTAGTTCGGAGCCAAGCTACCCTACGTGTAACTCCATAGCATGTTGATGCTATCCATGGCTTTACTGAGCAGGAAGTAGAGGCTGGAAACAGGAAGTAGAGGCTGGAGGCAGGAAGTAGAGGCTGGAATAAGGAAGTAGAGGCTGGAGACAGGAAGTAGAGGCTGGAATAAGGAAGTAGAGGCTGGAGACAGGAAGTAGAGGCTGGAAACAGGAAGTAGAGGCTGGAGACAGGAAGTAGAGGCTGGAATAAGGAAGTAGAGGCTGGAGACAGGAAGTAGAGGCTGGAAACAGGAAGTAGAGGCTGGAGACAGGAAGTAGAGGCTGGAAGTAGAGGCTGGAGACAGGAAGTAGAGGCTGGAAACAGGAAGTAGAGGTTGGAGACAGGAAGTAGAGGCAGGAAGTAGAGGCTGGAGACAGGAAGTAGAGGCTGGAAACCGGAAGTAGAGGCTGGAAACCGGAAGTAGAGGCTGGAGGCAGGAAGTAGAGGCTGGAGACAGGAAGTAGAGGCTGGAAACAGGAAGTAGAGGCTGAAGGCAGGAAGTAGAGGCTGGAGACAGGAAGTAGAGGTTGCTAACTAGCATGGACCAGTTTTCTCTGGTAAGGCACAGACCCAGCAGCAGACGGCAGCGCTCGCTGCACCAGAACCTTTTCTGCAGATCAGTTTCTGTCTCTCCTTTAGCGCTTTAGCTCTGTCAGAAAAAACGGAAAACACCTCAAGCTAGCTAGAACCGTTTTAGCAAAAAACTCGTTTTTTCTACATTTTGTGTCTCCATTAAGTGAATTTATTCAATAAAAACGCAGCTGATGACGGAAACATCTCATCATAAACCGACTAGCAGCTTTTTATCGCTTCCCTTTTTCAGTACAGAGGCCAGAACCGGAACCAGAACCAGAACCAGAACCAGATCTGTGTGGAAAGTTTCACCTTTGTTGCTATAAATAATGCTAACTGAACGGACCCAGCGCTGACTCAGCAGAACCTGGAAGCTGATATCGATCCTCTGGTCCAAACGGGTTTTTACCGGAACCGCCGAATCACTCAGACCGAAAGTGCGAGTGAAATCCCACCCGGCTTCCGTAAGCTGTGAGCGCGTTTCGCGGGAGGAGGAGGAGGAGGAGGAGGAGGAGGGGATTTCCCGGATTCTCGGGATGAAGGAGAAAAACTGGGACGAGCTGCCTCTCCAGCTCGTCCCAGGCGAGAGGCGGGGTCACCTGGACAGGTCACCTGGACAGGTCACCAGTCTGTCGCAAGGCAACACAGAGACACACAACCATGCGCACACACACTCTCACACCTAGGGGCAATTTAGAGAGGCCAATTAACCTGACAGTCATGTTTCTGGACTGTGGGAGGAAACCGGAGTACCTGGAGAAAACCCACCATGCAGGGAGAACATGGAGACTCCATGCAGAAAGACCGGGAATCGAACCCAGAACCTTCTTGCTGCAAGGCAGCAGCTCTACCCACTGCACCACTGTGCAGCCCGAGTTGAATTGATATAAAAGTAATTTGGCGGCGTGATGAAAATGAACCGTTTTTATACACTTTATGGTTCATTTTCCTCAAGATGTTTTATTTTCATCTCCACTGAAATAATAAATAATTTTAAAATGTTACTAATATTTGTATTTTCTGTCTGTATTAATGTAAAAAACTAAACTTAGATTCTAAAAACATTTTTATCTTTTACAGAAATGTGGATAAAATAACATTTGATTCATTGGTATCATAATTAAGCAGATGATGTTCTTTTATTTTGACAGCCATTTATTTATGATAAAAACTCATTTATATTCAATTAATGTGTTAAATCACGGATTGTAAATGTTTATTTGATGACAATCATATTTTTATTTGCTTATTTTATCTAAATATCTTTTTATTTCCTCCGTGTGTTTTATGACTTTCCTTAAAAACGATTTTAATAAAATCTTTTATTTTGTAACGTTTTCTTCCATCTTCATCTTCGCCCCTCCTCTTCCTCAGCCTCGTTCCCTGCAGCAGCCGATGACGTCACCTTCATCCTTTCCGGGAAGCGGAGCCGTCCGTCCCGTTGCCGGGTTACCGGGAAGGCTCGCCTTCATCCTCCTCCTCATCATCAGCAGCTTTCATGTCATTAGCGCAGCGTTTCCCGCAGAACCCGGCCGGTCCGGTTCCCAGCCGGACCGGGGCGGAGGCGGGATCCGGCCCGGAATCAGCTACCTTCAAGATCTGACCCCGGGGTCAAAGGTCACATTTATTTATAAACAGCAGCTGACAAAATTGAAGTAAAATAAAACAAAGAATAAAAGACAGAAAGAAAGAAAAACAACAAATAAAGTCAAATATTAAGCACAGCTGGTGGAGGCAGCATCATGCTGGGGGACTGATTAGCTGTCAGATTAAAAAGAGTTGGTAGAAAATTCTGGATTATTCTGCTGGAAGGAACATGGAGCCAGACACCCAGGAGACCGGTTCTGGTCCAGATGGAACCAGTTAGCGTTCTGGCTAACAGGTCGATTAGCTAACAGCTAATTGGCTAGCAGGGTGATTTAGCCAACAGGCTAATATGCTAATGGTTTGTTAGCTAATGGGCTGGTTGGCTAATGGGTTGGTTAGCTAACAGACTGGTTGGCTAACGGGTTAGTTAGCTAACGGGCTTGTTGGCTAATGGGCTGGTTGGCTAATGGGTTTGTTAGCTAACAGGCTGGTTGGCTAATGGGTTTGTTAGCTAATGGGCTGGTTGGCTAACGGATTGGTTGGCTAACGGGTTTGTTAGCTAACAGGTTTGTTAGCTAACGGGCTGGTTGGCTAACGGGTTTGTTAGCTAACAAGTTGGTTGGCTAACGGGTTTGTTAGCTAACGGGTTTGTTAGCTAACGGGATGGTTGGCTAACGGGTTTGTTAGCTAATGGGTTAGTTGGCTAACGGGCTGGTTGGCTAACGGGTTTGTTAGCTAACCGGCTGGTTAGTTAATGGGTTTGTTGGCTAACCGACTGGTTAGCTAACGGGATGGTTGGCTAACGGGTTTGTTAGCTAACGGGTTTGTTAGCTAACAGACTGGTTAGCTAACGGGTTTGTTAGCTAACCGGCTGGTTAGTTAATGGGTTTGTTGGCTAACCGACTGGTTAGCTAATGGGCTGGTTGGCTAACGGGTTTGTTAGCTAACGGGTTTGTTAGCTAACAGGCTGGTTGGCTAATGGGTTTGTTGGCTAATGGGCTGGTTAGCTAACAGGTTTGTTAGCTAACAGGCTGGTTGGCTAACGGGTTTGTTAACTAACAGACTGGTTGGCTAACGGGCTGGTTGGCTAACGGGTTTGTTAGCTAACGGGTTTGTTAGCTAACAGACTGGTTGGCTAACGGGTTTGTTAGCTAACGGGCTGGTTGGCTAATGGGTTGGTTGGCTAATGGGCTGGTTGGCTAACGGGTTTGTTAGCTAACGGGCTGGTTAGTTAATGGGTTTGTTGGCTAACCGACTGGTTAGCTAACGGGCTGGTTGGCTAACGGGTTTGTTAGCTAACGGGTTTGTTAGCTAACGGGCTGGTTGGCTAACGGGTTTGTTAGCTAACGGGCTGGTTGGCTAATGGGTTTGTTAGCTAACGGGTTGGTTAGCTAATGGGCTGGTTGGCTAACGGGTTTGTTAGCTAACGGGTTTGTTAGCTAATGGGCTGGTTGGCTAACGGGTTAGTTAGCTAACAAGTTGGTTGGCTAATGGGTTTGTTAGCTAACGGGCTGGTTGGCTAACGGGTTTGTTAGCTAACGGGTTGGTTGGCTAACGGGTTTGTTGGCTAACGGGTTTGTTAGCTAACGGGCTAGTAGGCTAACAGGTTGGTTGGCTAATGGGTTTGTTAGCTAACGGGTTGGTTAGCTAACCAACTGGTTGGCTAACGGGTTGCAGGTGTGAGGAGAGAGAGGAAGTGACACGAGGGAAACATGATTAGAAATAAATCAAACATTAAAAATAATTTGACATAAAGATAAAAATAGAGAAATAAAAAAGAAACTGGAATCAGGACTGAACAGAAACAGAATAATCAGATTAAAGAACAAAATAATAAATAAACTAATAATTAAAACTGTAAAACTAAACAACCCGGATCATTTTCTTCTTTACCTCCCTTTGTGTCCTGACCTTCACACTTTTCTCTCTCCATATTTTAATCTTCATTTGTTTCTCTTTCCTGTATCACTTTATTTATGTTTCTGTTTTTGTTTTTTCAGTTTTTCGTTTCGTTAATTTCTTTTTTCTCTCCTCACATTTTTCTTTGCTTCCTGTCTTTTTTTCCACTTCATGTTTTTAAAGCTTCCATAATGTAAATAAATAAATCTGAAATATTTTCCGTATTTTCAGGGAAACTTCAGTTTCGCCATTTTAAACTGAAATCCTGTCCCAACATCCTCCACCTTTCGCTTTCTCTTCCCCAGAGAGCCGCTGGTTTCCCAGAAGGAGAAACTTTCTGCTTCCCTCATAATGAAACTGATGGAGCGGCTCCGGTTTCCTGTGCGGCTCGCGGCCCGACGGGCGGCCGCGCCGCGGCGCCGAACCGGACCGGACCGCGGGAGAAAGCGCGAACCGCGGCGGGTTGACTGACGGGAAGCCGGTTTTTATTTAGAGCAGCTGATCTGAGTCAGGAAAGCAACCAGAACTGCTGCTGCTTTATTTCAGGGCAGCAGGAAGTGGGGGTGGCGCAACAAACCGTCACATGTCATCAGATCAGGAATGTTGTTCTTCCACATTCTCTCAATTCATTTATTCATTTTTAATGTTTGTTTTCGCCCCTTTTCTCTTTTTTCTTCTGCTTAAATAAAAGTTTAGACATTTCCTCCAGTTTGCCTGCCGGGTATGGAAGACCAGAAGTGCCACAATCCAATACATAAATCACTGATTACAGAAACATTAATCATTTATGTTTTACATGCAGAATTAAAACAGTAACAACATAAACGTTTATAATTATTTCACAGATTTTTGTTGAATCTACGGCACAGCATTGCTGAAGTTTTGCGTTTTTGGGTTCAGCAAAGTTCATCTGAAGCAGCACTGTCAAACAAACATCTCTATTTTACGGTGAAATTAGTATTTATGTGAGAAAAGTCTGCCAGCTGCCGGTACTTACCATAAATTAGAGACTTTTTTTTAAATCTGCTTTTCTTCCAAACTGGTTCAGTTCTGAACGGCTGAGGCGTTCCTCAGGGCTCCGTCCTCCGTCTCCTTTCATTCAACACCTACATGCTTCTATGCTTCAGTTATGCTGCATCTTTATGCTGACACTGGTCAGATATTTCAGAATAAAACGGTTTTAAACATGTCCTCCGTTTCACTGCACAGTTTTTGTTCTTTAAATGTCCAGCGTCCAGCAGGTGGCGCTCACAGACAGTTTGTGTTGGTGTCCAGCAGGTGGCGCTCACAGACAGTTTGTGTTGGCGTCCAGCAGGTGGCGCTCACAGACAGTTTGTGTTGGTGTCCAGCAGGTGGCGCTCACAGACAGTTTGTGTTGGCGTCCAGCAGGTGGCGCTCACAGACAGTTTGTGTTGGCGTCCAGCAGGTGGCGCTCACAGAGGCTCGATTTGTTCAACTGCAGTCAAACGGAGCATAAAACATGCAAATATCCTCACATGAGCTCAATCTGACCAAAACGAATAAATCAGGACGGCGGCATTAAAAGAGCAAAACCAAAAGTTTTCCTCCTCTGACGTTTCAGCTGCACCGACCTGAAGCCGCCAGAACCAGAACCTAATGGACCAGAACCAGAACCAGAACAACTCCTCAGAGAACATCTAAAAACATTAGTCTTCTCGTCTTCCTACACATTCTGATCTGGACTTTGACTAGGCCATTCTAACTATCCCATAATCTCTCTGTCGGTGTGGGAGCTGGTCCTCTAACTGGATTCATCTCCATCTATGTTCCCCCAGCATGATGCTGCCACCACCATGTTCCGCTAATGGACCTCTGGGTCAGAACCAGAACCGCTGCCGTCCCACTCTGGCTGCTGATAAAGTGGATTTAATCTGAAGAAACTGAAACGTTGAGCGGCCATGTTGGTCCGTCTGACCTTTGACCTGCAGCATCGCGTCAGCAGAGTGGGAACGCCGTCCAGCTGACATTTAACCTTTACGGCCGCCGGAGCAGAACCGCCACATCCCGCCTTAATGACCGCTGGAAACGAGCCGACGCCGTTTCCATGGAAACCCAGAACCTCCAGAACCTCCAGAACCTCCAGAACCCCCAGAACCTCCAGAACCTCCAGAACTTCCAGAGCCTCCAGAACCTCCAGAACCTCCAGAACCTCCAGAACCTCCAGAACCCCCAGAACCTCCAGAACCTCCAGAACCTCCAGAGCCTCCAGAACCTCCAGAACCCCCAGAACCTCCAGAGCCTCCAGAACCTCCAGAACCCCCAGAACCTCCAGAACCTCCAGAACCTCCAGAACCCCCAGAACCTCCAGAACCTCCAGAACCTCCAGAACCGGTTCCCTCCTGAAGTGCTGGAGATGTTTTCTGAGAAGAGGGGAAACTGAAAGCTGCGTTTCAGACGAAACTGGAAGTTTCAGGATGACAAACCGAGACGCAGAAACACAACAGATTATTCAGATTATTCAGATTATTCAGATTATTCAGATTATTCACTGAAACCAAGCTCAACAGATTCAAGACAAAAACAAACCTTTAAACTTTTTTCTGCTGATAAAAACAAAACGTTTCCAGATTAAAACTTCAGCTGGTTAAATTCATCCATCCATCATTTTCATTTCAAATATTTTAAATATTAATTAGTTTCTGTAACATTTTAAACTGACTCAGATTAAATGGTTTAATCTGGAGCTTTAGTTATTAAAATGTTTATTATTTCTTAAAATGCTTCAAGGCAACAATTAATTAATTATGTCATTAAATTATTTTCTTCTTCTGTGATGTAAAATAAATTCTGGATTATTTCAATATTAATTTATGTATTTTGGTTAAAGGCCCAAAATTACAACTGCTAAATATTATAAATAATCTGTGGATGTTGGACATGAAAACGTTTCATCAGAACCGGATCTCAGAACCGGATCTCAGAACCGGATCCCAGAACCGGATCTCTGGACAGGAAATCTGCTCCTAACGAGCTGCTGGAAGAAAACTGGAACCTACAATAATCAGGTTTATGCTTCCATAATCTGGGAGGACTTCCTGTTTGGCAGGACTTCCTGTTGGGGAGGACTTCCTGTTGGGGAGGACTTCCTGTTGGGGAGGACTTCCTGTTTGGGAGGACTTCCTGTTTGGCAGGACTTCCTGTTGGGGAGGACTTCCTGTTTGGCAGGACTTCCTGTTGGGGAGGACTTCCTGTTTGGCAGGACTTCCTGTTGGGGAGGACTTCCTGTTTGGGAGGACTTCCTGTTTGGCAGGACTTCCTGTTTGGCAGGACTTCCTGTTGGGGAGGACTTCCTGTTTGGCAGGACTTCCTGTTGGGGAGGACTTCCTGTTTGGGAGGACTTCCTGTTTGGCAGGACTTCCTGTTGGGGAGGACTTCCTGTTGGGGAGGACTTCCTGTTTGGCAGGACTTCCTGTTGGGGTGGACTTCCTGTTTGGGAGGACTTCCTGTCCAGCAGGACTTCCTGTCAGAGTAATCTGATTACTTTGAGCTAAACTAGTTACCGTCTGCAGGTTCTCTTATTAAAACACACAGAGCAGAAATTAATTTATCGTTTATCGTTTCCTTCCAATCAGACGGAAACTCAGGAAACACTCATCCTTCCTCTGGTCGGGAGGAATACTGGGAATGCTGGGAATGCTGGGAATGAGAAACCATGGCAACGGGGAGACGCTGACCCGTACAAACATCCAGCCCAGTCATGTTTGTTTTTATTTACTATTATTATTGTCAGAGTCTGAGTCGGATTAAAAATATGAAAATAACATTAGAGATGACGTCAGAGGCTGGAGGACGAACACAGAGGATGATGATGATGAAGATGAAGATGAGGGGAAGCCGCTCCTGTTATGGCCGATCAGCTGCGTTGCATCATCACACAATCAGTCCTATAAATAGGATGATGTCATCCCCCCGCCCCCCCCCCCCCCTTCGTCTCTGTCGCTCTGTTTAGCAAGGCGTGACGTCACAGGCCACGCCCCCTCCGGGCTCTTATAAGCAGGTGATGCAACCGGAGCTTCAGAAGCGCAAACAGCCGCGGGACAGGAGCGACGTTTCATTTTCTCCAGCTCGACCAGAACCAGAACCAGGACCAGAACCAGGACCAGAACCAGAACCAGGACCAGAACCAGAACTTTAACAGGTAAGGAGAGGGGGGGGGAGTGCTTCCGGTGGGGGAGGCGGGCTCACGGAGGCTCTGTCCCGGGGAGGAGAAGCCGGGCTTCCCGGTCCCGGTTCGGGTCCGGTTCGCTTCCCGGCGCGCAGAGAAACCAAAAGCTGAAGCTGCGCGGGTTGAAATAAATAAATGACTTTTATTATTTTATATTTTAACGGAGGTTTTAGTTTCTGATCCGACCTGTTGCTGAGATTTAACTGAGCAGAAAAACACTGAGAATAAACATCAGATACTATTATTGTTATTATTATTATTATTACTATTATTGTTGTTATTATTGTTATTGTTATTATTATTATTATTATTATTATTATTAAATCAAAATTAATCCCTAAAGGAAACCAGACGAACTTTAGCTGAATAATTAAACTATGTGGATAAAAAGAAACATGAAAACTTTAATAGAAAATGTAAGAAAACAACAACAACAATGAGGAAGAAGTTAAACTAACATATATAATTAAATGTATATAATAAATTATTACAGTAAAACCTCCTAAATGCAGCTGATCGACTTCCTGCTGCTCGTTGATCATAAACTTCCTGTCAAAGTTTCCCTGACAGGTTTTCCTGCTTCCTGCTCTGGACAAAGCAGGAAAACCTGCTTTAGAAAATCAGCTGTCGTCCTTCCAGCTGATTTTCTTGCGTAACTCTGTTGCTGTTGACCTGCAGGCTTTGTTTGCGTTCGGTTGTCCAGTCATGATTACTCAGCAGAAACTCGGCTGTTTGGACTGAAAACATCCAATCAGAGCCCGGAGGCGGGGCTTAGCGCCGTCAGTCATCCTCATGTATGTGCTGCTAAATGTGCACGTTGTGGAGAAGCGACAGCAAACCAGTGGCTATGCTAACTAGCCTAGCTTTCACAACAGCGCCACAGAAGATTGATTGACAGCGCCAAGTCCCGCCTCCTGGCTGTGAGTTTGGGTTTATTTATTGTTGCGTGTCCTGCTGCGGTTCTGACCCGGTTCCTCTGTCCCTCAGCATGATGCTGCAGCATCCGGGTCTCTCTCTGGCCGACATCAGCTGCTCCGCCCTCGTCCCCTGCCTGTCGCCGCCCGGCTCGCTCACCCTGGACGACTTCGCCGGCTTCTCGCCCATCGTGAAGGACGAGCTGCGGACGGCCATCCAGGCCAAGCGGCGGTCCAACGGGCTGAGCGCCGACGTCAGCTCGGACGGCGCCAGCTCCGGGTCGGACCGGGCCTCGGAGCCGCCGTCGGGCCGCGCCGGCCTCAAGAGAGAGGTGAGTGAAACGCGGCGCCGCCTCCGCCGCCGCGGCGTTCTGATGGTTAACGGCGTTTCTCCTCCTTCAGCTGATGACCGAGGAGCACGAGAGGCGGAAGAGGAGGAGAGAGAGGAACAAGATCGCTGCTGCCAAATGTCGCAACAAGAAGAAGGAGAAAACCGAGACTCTGCAGAAGGTCAGCCGCCGATTCGTCCAGATTTCCGATTTACAGCCGGAGGAAAACATCAAAACACGCAAATAAACTTTTAATATCTGCAGAATAAATTTACTGAAGTTTTTTTATCTGTAATTTAAATGTTTTTGTTCAGTTTCTTTAAACGTCAGGATGTTGGTTGGTCACCAGTTATCCTCTGATAAACTAGCTGATCGTTTCTGTAACCGATTAATCGTTTCTGTAACCGATTAGTCGTTTCTGTAACCGATTAATCGTTCGGTGGACTGACCTCGTTGGGTCGGTCCTGATTGGTGGGTCGGTTCTGAGGTCGGTTCTGATTGGTGGGTCGGTTCTGAGGTCGGTCCTGATTGGTGGGTCGGTTCTGAGGTCGGTCCTGATTGGTGGGTCGGTTCTGAGGTCGGTTCTGATTGGTGGGTCGGTTCTGAGGTCGGTCCTGATTGGTGGGTCGGTTCTGAGGTCGGTCCTGATTGGTGGGTCGGTTCTGAGGTCGGTTCTGATTGGTGGGTCGGTTCTGAGGTCGGTTCTGATTGGTGGGTCGGTTCTGCCGCTGCAGGAGTCTGAGAAGCTGGAGAGCGTCAACGCGGAGCTGAAGCAGCAGATCGAGGAGCTGAAGCAGCAGAAGCAGCAGCTGGTCTACATGCTCAACCTGCATCGCCCCACCTGCATCGTCCCGAACGGCCAGACGCCCGAAGACGAGCGCCGCCTCTTCCTCACGGAGCTCCACAGCCTCACCGCCGCCTCCTCCGCCGCGCTGACGCTGGACGACATTCGGTGTTCGGGTCAGCTATGAGGGCGGCCGGCCGGCTTCCTGCAGATGCAGGAAGTGACCTCTGACCTTTCGGCCGGACGGACGGCTTCGCCGTCACACTTTCTGGCTCGTTTGACGTTCGACACGTTGAGACACTTTGGGCCACGAAGCACTGAAACCAAACGTCACTTTTATTGTTAGTCTTTGCACCAGAGCGACTCGGAGGCGCCCGGCGCCCCCTGCAGGCTGATGGTGTGCATGAAGAGAGACGGACGACGCGTTGCCGTGGCGACGCTGTAGCTCTGATACCTGCTCCTGCTGCTGAAACCAGGATGTTGGCTGATCAGGAGGAATCCAGTAAATCTGAGCTCTGATGGTTTAATCTGCACAAAACGAACTTTATTTTCCATAAACATGAATCTGATAAACATGAATCTGATAAACATGAATCTGAAAACATGAAGCTGCTCCGGTTTTTATCCTGTTTTCAGCTGCATGTCACCAACAGACGCAGCAAAATGTTCATTTTTTAATGTATTTATTTATTCAGCAGGTTTTCAAACTTACTTTGTAATAATCTGCTGCCCAACTTTCCTTTTCTGACCTTTGACCTTTTCATCAGGTTTGATCCTGGAGGGAAAAACCAGATTTTAACTGGAACTAATTTCTGTACCGGTGAAGTGAAGGGAGACGGTACCGGCAGGTTCTGGTTCTGGTTCTGGTTGACGGATCGTTTGTCTGAATAAAATGTAAAGTTTCAGGTACGACCGACTGATGCTGCTTCTGTTTTTGATACTTTTTTACATTAAAACTTGGATTATTAAAGTTGTTTTTGTCATTTTTAACCCAGTTTGATCTGAAAGTAAAAAATGAATTTAGCAACAAACAAACACATTTTATCACATTAAGTCTGTTTCCTAACTGGTTTAAAAAGAAACAATAAAATGTAAATTTAAGCACTAATTCTACTGTAAAAGTTTTCTAATGAGAAACATTCAGATTAATAGCTAATTAATTTTTATAAAAGGTTTTATTGAAATGATTTACGGCCTGATTTTCAGCTGCAAGATCTAAAAATACATTTTAAAGTAAAATAAAGAAAACAGTCATTTCCTTTTGACTGGAAACTATTTATTCATTTCTCTGTATAAAATATAAACTTTGAATGCATAAGACATTTTTATGCCTCAATAATCTTAAAAAGCTTGAAAAGGATAAGAAATAAGCAGTGGTGGAGAAAATACTCAAAAAATGTACTTAAGTAAAAGTAAAAAAGTACTGGCTTAGGTATTAAAAGTAAAAGTACTTGCTGAATGCATTACCTAATCGCTAATATCATTAAGTGAACCGATCCTATTTAATTTTAATACATCAGTAATGTGCCATTTTAATGATCAATGCCACAGATAAACCATGTTTTTATTGAGTTTACTCTGTAACATAGTTTAGACTTAGATATGTGATTCTATGCATCATAATTTCAGGGATGGAAACATCTCGTCTCCTGTCCTAACATAACATGAAGTTCACATTTTTTGCCACTAGTGGCTTTTATTTTGAAAGAAATCCAACAGAAAGGGGATGGAAAGAAGGTGGGTGGGAGAGGACAGGCAACCGAGGAGCCACGTAGCAGAGTTATAGTCAAGACCAGCACCCCTCGCTACGTGACACAAAAAATTAACTTTTACCATTAAAATTGCTTCTCAAATTGATCTGAAAGATCCACATTCCCATAAAACAACTAGATATTAAATACTTAGAGCTGAAATAAATGTAATCAGTAAAGATCCGTCCAGAAGAATCGGATCGTTCCTGAATGTCATATCACTATATTGCAGACTTTGGTACCAGCGTTGTCCCATATATGGAACAACGCTGGTACCAAAACCTCCACACAGTAATTCAGCGCATGAGTAACAACTGTTTTTCATCAGATCAACATGTGTCTCTGTACAGCTAGCTTAGCTAGCATCACGTCCACAGATCTTACCTTTCTTTAAGCTTTCCTTCCAAGTGGCGCTAAAAGTTGGACGAAGTCCCACCGTCTGTGAAAGCGAAGCGCTGCTGATTTTACATGTCGCCATATCTATGATTTATGCAGCTATTATATTATAGACAGACATCTTCTCCCGCTCAGAGGAAACCACTGCGCATGTCTGGAGCTCCGCAGCGAGTAAAGGTGGAGCTGATGGGTGACAACAGACACTACGTCACATTATTGCTTGGATTTCACGGCGCCACCTTAAATCCCTGAACTTCACATTTTAACGGTAAAAAGAGCAACGAGACTTGGATGTAACGAGTAACGCGAGAGTTTAGTAGAAATGTAGTGAAGTAGAAAGTACAGATACTTACTGTAAAATGTAGTGGAGTAAAAGTAGAAAGTATCCATTATTAAATCTACTTAAGTAAAGATACAGGAAAACTCCACTTCCTGAACCTGCAGCTTCCTTTAGTTTAACAGTTTTTACATTCAGTTGTTTTGTAAAAATGACTTTTTGTGAATGGAAGGATTATTTTCCAGATTCTATTTTTGTGGTTATTTTCTTGGAACCTGAGAACTTGGAGGAAAAACGCTGAAACTTCACAGAAACAGTTTTGTTGTCGGTTCTGTTTGGGTTCTGATCAACAGAACCGGATGTTGAAACATGATGAAAGTTTTTCCAAGAAGATAAAAACTCATCAACTGTCAGGATGACAGAAACTTTCCCAACACGAACATGAGGAAGTGAGCAGCAGTCAGGTCCGGACCGTCTGACCCGCAGGAGCCCCAGAACCGAACCGAACCGAGCCGAACCGAGCCGGGATACAGGCAGACACTCACAGGAAGTGACATCACATCTCAGGTTCCTGCAGAGCTCAGCAGGTTTTGCTCTTCCTGCAGTAAAATGTCTAAAAACTCAGCAGAGGGACTCGAACCTGTTAAAGTTTCACAGTTTTTATTGAAATAAACTGATTTTAAAAATTTTCTTTACCTTTTATTATTTTTTGTTATAAGAATTTTTGTCAGTTTGGTTCTTAAAATAGCAAAAGTCCCATTTAACTCTAAATGTTGGTCCATCTGATGACGTAATATTTAAATATTATTTGATCAGTTACTTGAGTAACTTTTTATCAGATACTTTTACGTGAATCTGGTTTCTGGGGTCCTGAAACGGCGCTGCTGCTGGTCCAGAGCTGCTGCTGGTCCAGAGCTGCAGGTCCAGAGCTGCTGCTGGTCCAGAGCTGCAGGTCCAGAGCTGCTGCTGGTCCAGAGCTGCTGCTGGTCCAGAGCTGCAGGTCCAGAGCTGCTGCTGGTCCAGAGCTGCAGGTCCAGAGCTGCTGCTGGTCCAGAGCTGCTGGTCCAGAGCTGCTGCTGGTCCAGAGCTGCAGGTCCAGAGCTGCTGCTGGTCCAGAGCTGCAGGTCCAGAGCTGCTGCTGGTCCAGAGCTGCTGGTCCAGAGCTGCTGGTCCAGAGCTGCTGGTCCAGAGCTGCTGGTCCAGAGCTGCTGGTCCAGAGCTGCTGGTCCAGAGCTGCTGGTCCGGAGCTGCTGGTCCAGAGCTGCTGGTCCGGAGCTGCAGGTCCAGAGCTGCTGGTCCAGAGCTGCAGGTCCAGAGCTGCAAGTCCAGAGCTGCTGGTCCAGAGCTGCTGGTCCAGAGCTGCAGGTCCAGAGCTGCTGGTCCAGAGCTGCTGGTCCAGAGCTGCTGGTCCGGAGCTGCTGGTCCAGAGCTGCTGGTCCGGAGCTGCAGGTCCAGAGCTGCTGGTCCAGAGCTGCAGGTCCAGAGCTGCAAGTCCAGAGCTGCTGGTCCAGAGCTGCTGGTCCAGAGCTGCAGGTCCAGAGCTGCAAGTCCAGAGCTGCTGGTCCAGAGCTGCTGGTCCGGAGCTGCTGGTCCGGAGCTGCTGGTCCAGAGCTGCTGGTCCAGAGCTGCAAGTCCAGAGCTGCTGGTCCAGAGCTGCTGGTCCAGAGCTGCTGGTCCGGAGCTGCTGGTCCGGAGCTGCTGGTCCAGAGCTGCTGGTCCGGAGCTGCTGGTCCAGAGCTGCTCCTGCAGGAGGAAAACCGACCGGAGCGAAAATATCAGGACATAAAATCAACTTCCAGACGGTTCAGGGTGAGAGGAGAAGCCGTGAGGGAGAGAGCTGCAGCACGGAGGCCATGGAGACACAAACCCAGTTTTAAATGAGTTTTAAATATTCAGAGTTTTAAACAGAGTTTTAAACTTTCACCAGTAATATCGTTTACATGCAGCAAACATGGCTGCTGCTGTTGACACCTTAAAAAATTAACAATAATTTATTTATCTTGTTATAAAACGAAAAAAAGGAGGTTTATTTTCTAAAACATATTTTTGTCATGTTATTAATTCATCTATAAATGTCACAATTTAACCTGAATATTAAGTTAGCGAGCTAAATGTCATTAGCTCAATATTTAGCCATCAAGGTCGATACATAACTGTTCTATAAATGACTGAATGACATCATAAGTTTTCAACCATCAAAATGGTGAAAGTGACTCATTTTTCTGTCATCTGACGGTAAAAACCAAATCATTGCTGGTCGTTTGTGACGCTGTAGCTCCTGGAACTGCAGCCTTCATGTGTCACTCGGTTGCTGGAATTTGCTTCTCTCCATTTTCAAGCTTTTCACAGAAGCTGATTTTCGCTTAAAGTGAAAGTAGAAGAAGGAAGTTTCAACACAGAGAACATGACGCCTCATGGGGTCAAAGCTGCGGTTCCTGGAAGCGTGGATGTTCGGCTGTTTCAGCTCAGGTTTGATGGCCGTTCAGCGGCTGGAAAACGTTAAGGAGTTAAAATACGTCCTGGAAGGAGAGAGGAGGGAAG
Organism: Poecilia reticulata; assembly: GCF_904066995.2. Lineage (NCBI taxonomy): Eukaryota > Metazoa > Chordata > Actinopteri > Cyprinodontiformes > Poeciliidae > Poecilia > Poecilia reticulata. The sequence goes on along the minus strand of NC_088850.1, from coordinate 836,884 downwards.
GAAGCAAGGAAAGGAAAAGAAAAAAACTTTTTCCAGAATATTCCAGCCTGAATCCAGAACCTGAGCAGCCAGAGGCAGACGGAGGTTTTGTGAGGCCCCGGGCAGAGTTTCATTTGGGGCCCCAAACACATGATGCACATTTCATCTTTATGTGAATTAACAGAAGGAAAAGGAAAATGATGTTTGACTGAAGCTGGTTATCTCTGCTTTTATTTTTCTCTTTTTCTCCACTTCATCACATCTGAAATAAACTTTAGAAGTTCCTGGACCATTTATTCTGCTCTGCAGACAGACTCTGGTTCTGGTTCTGGTTCTGGTTCTGCTGGAGGTTTCTTCCTGTTAAAGGGGAGATTTTTCTCTCCACTGTCGCCACATGCATGAGCATGGAGCAAATATTCAGTTTGAATCCCGCTAGCTAAATGTTTAGCTCTAACCAAATATTTAGCTAACAACTTAATATTCAGTTTTGAGCTAAATATTTAGCTAGCTTTAGTTAGCTTTAGCTTTAGTTAGCTTTAGCTATTTAGTTAGCTTCCAACTGAGCATTTGGATGTTTTCCGCTGTCGCCTCATGCTGGCTAAAGGGAGCCGTTTGTGAGGCTCAGATGGTTGTGATGGTTTTATTTATGATTTGTGTGACCTCTGACCTTCCAGAGGCCCGGCGCTTCAGGAGAAATCCCTCCTCGGTTCTGCAGAAGGGCAGCAGGTGACGCAGCGCCCTGCTGGGAAAGGTTTCTTCTTCTACTGTTTTAATTCAGGCGCAGTTTACCGCAGAGAGGCCAGATGTGAGGAAACTGTGGCAACATCAGGTTTCTTCATCAGACCACAGCAAACATCCAGCTAACCGATGCTAACTTCCTTCTGCAGCTAAAAGCCGCTTTTACTCTGAAGTCGCACATTTAAACCAACAGCCAGAATCCTAATAGAAACATGGGTCACATGTTCACCAGGTTAACTAAAACCAAATATTTAGTTTGAAAGTAAATATCCAGCTCAGAGCTAAACATTTAGTTTGCTAACTGAATATCTTAAAACTACACATTTAGATTTAAACTGAGTATTTAGCTAGTTAGTATTTAGCTGCTAAGCTAAATACTCAGTTTGGTTTTAAACATTTAGCTGACTAACTAAATACTGAGTTATTGACTAACCAGACTCCCATAAATCTGGAATTAAATCTGGCTTGCATGTAATTTCCTAATTCAGAAATCTAAAAATATACTTTTGATAAAAACTTAAACTTATCTTGAATTTTTCTTCCTTTTAGTCAGAATGTAAATATAAAAAAATGAAGTTGTCAGTCAGAAAAGTCCAGAAACTCGTTGTTAGATATGTGGACTGTAACTACTGATTTTATGGTAAGACGGCTTGCCGTACGGCGGAACAGCTGAGACCCGTCAGGGTTTCTGCAGTTTCCACATTCACAGAAAAACTCACTGCTGTTTCTGCTGAAACTTCTGGTCACTGATGTCACAAAAGACAAAGTAAGTACACCCTCACAGAGTTAAAAATGAAATAAACCCCAACACGCTGTAATTATTCATAAAATAAACACGAATAGAAATAATCATGTTTAAATAACCTGAGGCTGAAGCAGCAGTGAGTTATTATTACAGGTGTTTTTTATTAAAATATAAAGATTGAAAAAATGTTATATTCACTTTTTAAAAATCTTTTTATTTTATTATTTTTAATTATTGCATTTTGCAAACATAAATATTGATTATAGAAATAAACTGAATATTTTCCTGATTCACCAATAAATTATCTCAATTTTTAATTTATTCATTAAAAACCAACATGAAGAATTTCCATTTACTGGAATATTATTAATGGATCCATTATTTATTAATAATTAATAAATGTATATTTATTAAAATAGTAATATTTGAATAAAAAACTGAACAATGGTGAGATGTTATTTTAAAAATTATACATTAATATATTTAACTAAAAAAACTTAACCTAGATTCAACAGAAGAAAAATGTCCGGAATTTATTTATTCAATAATTTTTTTATTGATCAATTGATTTATTTTTGATACATTCTGACATTAATAAAGAATCCTGGATGCGATGACTCTCCGCCGCCACTAGGGGTCAGCAGAGTCCCGCCGCCTGCCAGCAGCTGATGGAGGATAAACGGCGCCCTCTGGTCAGCTCATTATCTGGCAGCTGGACCCAGAGGTGAAAGGTCACTGACCTCAGACTGAGCGAGCCGCGGCGTCAGGCTGCAGACTGGAGGAGGCGAAGGAGCAATGCATGATGGGACAGAAAGGTTCATGCGCCCTGAGAGCCTGAGACAGGAAGTTCTGCTCCTCAGAGAGAGAATCCACCTGGAGACGAAGAGCCGATTATGACGTCATCGTAATGTAAACAATCACAAAATAGCGAAAAATAATAACAGATTATAAAATAAAGAACAATATAAATCAATAATGAAATGAAGTAAATAAGTTAAACAGAAGATAATGGTAGAAATAAATGTAAATGAATAAAATATTTTCAAAATAAAGTAATAAACATAAATAAAAAATGTAATAGTAATATTTGAGTAAAAAATAATTTTATAAAACAATGCAATAAATAGATAGTAATAAAGAAATGGATAATAAATAATACTGATACATGAAAACATTTAAAATATTAAAATCATTTGATAAAATAAATAATTTCACTGTAAAATATTTGATTCTTTTGGTTCATTTTAAAGCTTATTTTTTATTCAAACAACACAGAAACATGTCAGCCAGAATAATTGATTAGTTTGTTTGTAATTAAAGCAGAAACATTTCAGTGAAGACAGGAAGTAGTTTGTTGGCGGACAGGAAGTACCTCTCTCTTCAGCTTCCTGTTTCTTTGCTCCAGCAGCTCACAGGCCTGAAACCAGAAGCATTTCATGGTTTTCAGTAAAAACATCAAACATGTTCAGCTCTCAGGTTTTAGTTCTGCTTCCAGAGAAACGACATCTGAAGACAGATCTGACTTTGACTAGACCGCTGAACGTCTGAGCATCATAGAGCGTTTTTCTTTTCTCAATATTTCCTGTTTGGCGTTGAGAAGCGGTTGCTTTAATTTATCTCAGCCACGTGAATCTGCTTCCTGTCCTGACAGGAAGTCCTAAAGCCGCCAGAGGTCAGAGGTCAGAGTCTGACCTGGTGCAGCTGGTCGGCCCTCTGCGTTTGTCTCTTGCGGCTCTTCTGCGCAGCCACTCGGTTCTTCTCCCTCCTCTTCGTCCTCCGGCCTTCGTCCTTCGGACCCTGAGCCAATCAGAGACCGTCAGCTCCTCCGGCCCCAGAACCGGGCCGGTGCGTTTCTACGGCGACCTTACCGTCCATCCGCCGCCCAGGTGAGCGGCCCGGCCCGGCTGCTGCTGCTGGCTGGACGGATCCGACATGTCGAGCGCTCGGAACGACGATCCGGAGCAGAAGGAGGCGCGGCGCCGTCTGGACCTGCAGCGGTTTCACATCACCTTTCACTTCCCAGCTTCACTCTGGTTTCCAGAAGTCAGGTGACTGCGGTGACCTCTGACCCCACAGGTGGGACGGTCCAGACTGCAGCACGTCTACAGAAATCCGATCCGGCTCCAGAACCGGGCCCATATTTTAGATTAACCTGTGAAGTTCAGCTCATCTAAACGTGAAGAAATGATGAAAAACAAGGAAAAGTTTTTTCTGCCACATCAGATTTTAAAGTTTATTAGAAAGTTTCCTGACCTTCAGGGGTGTACAAACTTCTGGTCAAACCGTCGAAATGTTCAACTGAAATTCACTACAAACGTTTTGCAGTTTTTACTTATTGAAATAATTTTTATAAATATGAAAAAATAAAACACCAGATTTTCTTTTGTCTTGGAAAGTTAAAACTCTCCAGATTCTTTATAAACTAAACGGCTGCAGCTGTCAGTTTCTGCTGCATGAACATTTATTTTCAGTAAAAATGCCTAATTATAAGTAAAAAATCAGCATTTTTTTAATTCAGAAAAATAAAATATCTAAAAAATATATATTTTTTAATGTAGTGCAAAACTAATGCTACCGTTCTGCTAACAATCAGCTGAACGAAGCGTTCTGCTAACCACGACGCAGAAAAGAGTTTTATTTTAGACTTTTATCAACAAACATGAGGAACGTAAAAAAACAAACACTGGGAAAAATGTTTATTTGAATCCTGAAGGTTTGAACAGAACCAGAAACCTGGAGTTGATCTCAACAGGTCCTGATGTGAACAGTTCCTGATGTGAACAGTTCCTGATGTGAACAGTTCCTGATGTGAACAGTTCCTGATGTGAACAGTTCCTGATGTGAACAGTTCCTGATGTGAACAGTTCCTGATGTGAACAGTTCCTGATGTGAACAGTTCCTGATGTGAACAGGTCCTGATCTGAACAGGTCCTGATGTGAACAGGTCCTGATGTGAACAGGTCCTGATGTGAACAGGTCCTGATGTGAACAGTTCCTGATGTGAACAGGTCCTGATGTGAACAGGTCCTGATGTGAACAGGTCCTGATGTGAACAGTTCCTGATGTGAACAGTTCCTGATGTGAACAGTTCCTGATGTGAACAGGTCCTGATGTGAACAGGTCCTGATGTGAACAGGTCCTGATCTCAACAGGTCCTGATGTGAACAGTTCCTGATCTCCATGGTTACTCGTCCTCCTCCTCGCTGCGCTCCGCCCCCCTGCTGTCGGCCTCGTAGCCCTGCGCCGCCGCCTCCTCCTCCACGGCTCTGTGGACGGGCTGCCGGCCCCTGGTGGCGCCCCCTGCAGGCGGGACGGCAGCGGAGCCCAGCACCTCCTGGTGGATCTGCAGCGAGGCGGCGCTGGGCTTCAGGTGGAGGATCTCACAGAGACCAGCCGCCTGCTGCTGCAGCGTGTCGATGGACTGCAGAGACAGACGCACCGTGAGGCCTGCGCAGGCGGCTGCAGCACGCAGACGACCTGCAGACGACCTTACCTTTATCACCTGGATGGCCTGCCTCACCACGCCGGGAGCCGCAGCAGACACGTCGCTCATGATGCTCTCTGGAGGAAACAGAGCGACCGGTGAGTAGCGGCTAACAGTAAGGCTAACAGTTCATCCTCTGATGATCAAGGGATTATTAGATTAAAATTAATTTAATCAATTAACTAGCATCGTCCGTTTAGCTTTTACTTTGGTGTTGCAGTTTGGCCACCAACCAGCAGAGGGCACCGCTGGTCATCCTTAAGAAGATTGAGAAAAAAAATATCAATTTCTTTTAATCTTCTGAGAAAGAAGAAATAATTCAGAATTCTGTTTTTTTTTTTTCAATCCTTTTCCAGTTGATACAGAAATAAAGATGGTGGCGCCATCCCAAACCGGATCTGATTTCAGGAGATAAATTTACTTTATACAGTTCTGTTTGAAAACATAAATATTCACCAAGCTCCTTACGTTTAATGATGATTTTAGTTTTTTTAATAAATCGTGTTTTGAAAACGTTTGTCCTTCATGTTGTGGTCGACGGCGCTTCTCACTTTGTTTTTTAAGAAAATGGCCGCTTATCGATTAATAACATCAATTAACTGTGTGACCTCTGACCCAACACACTGTCATCTGATGCATTTGACTCCTGCAAATAATCTGTTTGTTTTTTTTTTGGTTGCTTAGCGTTGCCACGGCAACCTGCAGCTACATCCGTTTCCTCTGCGTCCTGAAAAAGGTGAAGAAGAAGAAGTGCTGAAACATTTCAGGATTTCACTTCAGCAGCAGAGAAACTTTCACATCTCTGCTGCTCTGAGTTCTTCCTTCCTGGTGGAGCGGCTGCTCGGTCAGCTGGACATAATCTGCCCGGCAACAAGGCCGGCCTGTTTGAGGTCAGTTTGGTCACAGTTATTACAGGATATCTGCTTTGTCTCGTTTCTATTTCTTAGCCAAAAAGTAAAAAAAAACTGAGTCACTTTGTAAGGATTGAAACGTCGTTGACAGAGAGCGCCCTCTGCTGGTGGAACAGTGAATCACCGAGACAAGAACACATTTTCCTGTCGACGGCCGTCTGAGATGGTTATTTTTCAGGCTTTGTTAAAACATCCAAAGATCAGAAAGTAGATTGAGGAAGTCTAACTGACCTAGATCTGGATCTCTGCGCAGCTCTGCAGGCTGGACTGACGTCTCATACAAACCCTGAAACACAGGCAGGAAGAGTTCAGCAGCACTTTCATTTCAGATAAATCATTTAACGAACGCTCAAAAATCTGATTTCATCTTCTGGTTACCTATAAAACAGCCGTAATGGGAACTTAGAGATACTTGCTGGTTGCTTTGCAGAAACACGTTCTGCTGTAAAACCTGCTGCTAACTGTAACTTCCTGGGTTTTTCCCATTATTCTCATGTTTTCCTCTCAAGGCTACAGAGGGTTTTAAGTGTCAGGCTGTAATTTGAACCAGGTGGTAATTCAGGAACTCAGGTTAACGTTTTGGATTTTCTTCCTTCAAACCTACTTTCCAGACTCTCAGCCTGGTCCCTGAACGCACCACGCCAGTTCTGCTCTGTAAGCCCAGAGAAAACAACCTGCAGGTTCCTCTAAGAGACTCTGACATGTCAGCTTGTTGGCTGAACGGGTCGGTCCGTGTGAACCGACCAGGACTTTCCGCTCGGCCTTCAGGGCGTGAACCACATGGGGAACGATCCGTTTGGGGTAGGAGTGGCGCCTCCGGGCGGTGTCCAGGATGCTGTCGTCCAGGAGGCTCTCCAGATCCAACGCCTCTTCATCTGAGGAGGACATCCGTGTTAAACGCAGAGGAACCAGAACCGGACCGGCGGGACGGACAGGAAGTACCTTCCAGGTCTGGAGCCTCGTCCCACGGCTGTCCGTCCACCAACACGTTGAGCCTCACAGCAGCTTCAAAGTTCTGCAGAGATCCACAAATATTCAGACACGAAGCCTGACAACCGGGAAAACCCGGATTCATGAATGAGAGGCTGAGGAGGAACTTGGGAAGGAACCATGAGAGGAAACGACAACGCTCCGCTGATTGGTTCCCATCACAGCTTGGAGCAGAAAACTCATCAATCTGATCTGAAGGAAACATTTTTATGCTCTTTTTTTTATTTATCTTGTTGGTAATTTTTTTCAGGCAAAACTTTACAACAATTCCTCAGCAGGATTTGTTTCTTATGAAACACCGTAGACAGGTTTCCATTATAACACGGCCAAAATGGAGGTTTGGCTTCAAACGGAAACAGCACTAAACCCTTCCTACTCTCACAAGAAATTAAATAGTTCATTCTGATATTTGGTGGTTATTGATTTAATTAATTTAGAAACTGGAGAACCGTGTTTCATGGGAATTCTTCCAGGTTTGGAATCTGGAAACATTCCCAGCTTGGGAAACATTGTTCTACCAATTTGTTAGAATTTCGAAGCAAATTAACTATTAAATATCCGTTTATTTTAATCGGATTTGGTGCCGAATATTAGCAGAAACAGATGCGGAGTTTTTCCAGAACCGACCAGTTTGAATCCTGCTAGGTAAATCCGGATAAACCGCAGTGGAGCTTAAAGTCAGCAGAAAACAGCGGGACTCACGGCCAGCAGCTCCTGCACTAAAACCCTTCGGCTGTCCTCGGAAATGTCCGGCTGTCCGTCCAAAGCGCTCCGTAAAAGCTCGCAGCTTCGGCTCATCAGCTCGGTGGTTTTCCTCTTGGATGTCAGCCGGACTCTGAATTCCTGCTCCGGCTCTTCATGCCGACATGTTGGGATCGGAAAAGACTCCATCTTTGCCGCCCGATCTGTTCGTTTTCAGGTTGATTTCCGCCGCCAACCGGAAGTTGGTATGTTGTGCTTACTGTTAGCTGTTAGCCGTTAGCTGTGTGGTGTTTATGTCTTGCTTTGCGGCGGATTTTTCTTCATAAAACTCAAATTTTCTCCTGTTGTTATGGATTATGGCTTCGTTGACTGTCACTGTCACATATCAGCCCCTGAGTTCCAGCAGGTAAGGCCCAACATACGTCAGTTTTCTGGAAAATATTAAAAAAAAATAGCCCAAAATATGGAGAAAAGTTTTCATTTTAGTACTGGAAACAGAAGATCATAGAAAATATTTACATTATTTCCTCCCTCGTTGCTCAGATCTTCCGTTCTCTTGTTATTTTTCCATTTCAATATTTAGTCTCTCTAATTCATGCTGAATTTGATGTCTTTTTGTGCCAATCAGATGAGAAAGTAATTATAAATTATGAATTTGACTATTGCACCCTCCATAAGTGTAAGTAGGTACAGGAATGATGCTAATTAGCTCCTCCAGGCATAAAGGATGAAACACATCGTTATATTTCAAATACAGTGAAATTCTGTAACTTTTCTTTGCTACACAGCCAATGAGCTCCGAGCCCCTTTCTGCGATATGAGATCATCCATCCATTTTCTTACACCCTTGTCCCTCAGTGGGGTCGGGAGGGTTGCTGGTGCCTCTCCAGCCAACGTTCCGGGCGAGAGGCCGGGTCACCCTGGACGGCGGGGTCACCTGGACAGGTCACCAGTCTGTCGCAGGGCAACACAGAGACACACAGGACAAACAACCACACAGACACACTCACACCTAGGGGTAATTTGGAGAGACCAATCAACCTGACAGTCATGTTTCTGGACTGTGGGAGGAAACCGGAGTACCTGGAGAAAACCCACCATGCACAGGGAGAACATGGAGACTCCATGCAGAAAGACCGGGAATCGAACCCAGAACCTTCTTGCTGCAAGGCAGCAGCTCTACCAACTGCACCACTGTACATATCGCTTATTAATACTAAATAAAATAAACTGTAATACTATTAATACACTTCCACTCTTTAGCTGCCTAGTGTCACCAAAAAGCATCATAAAGCTAATAAGTAATAATTTGCAGAATTTTGACTAAATGTTTATTTTAAGACACTTGTGAGCCTAAATACTTTATTGCGCATCCAGCAGGATTCACTGCCCTTTGGTCACTTCAGCTTCCATGAAAAGCTTGTAATTCACACTGCGGCCACTAGATGGTGTCAAAGCACCGTTTGTTTATTCACTCATCTTTTATTCACTCATCTTTTTATGTTTTTTAGAAAACTAAATTTTGAAAAATCTGGAATGTCTACATGTAAAGTGTGTTTTAATCCTTTCACTTTAATAATCTGGAGAATCTTTGACTAGGCCATTCCAACACATAAATCTGCTCTGATCTGAACCAACCCCTCATGTTAATTTCTGGTTTATTTGGAAGTTATGATGGAATAACTTCTGTTTTAAATAACTTCTGTTTGCGTTTGGTTCGTCCTTCTGGACCAGCATCCGGTTCCCGGTTCTGTTTGTGTTCTGTTGGTCGTAACGGGACCAAATGTGTAAAGGTCAGCGCCTTCTGAAGACTTCAGATCTCAGCCGTCTCGTTTCTCTTCTGCAGGATCTTCCGGATGTGATCCACAGAACCAGGCAGGTAAAAACTCCTCTTTAAGAACCTCATCATAACTGTCCTTTGCGATTACTTTGACTACACCAAACCAATGAAGCCCCCATGTGTTCAGGCCGGGGTGAAGACTCTGGTGGCCGTCACAGAGGAAGTGGAGGAATTCTCCAGAGTTCTCCGTCTGCAGGAAAGGTCAGCGCTCCAGGATCCATGTTACAGAAACCTTCCGACCCGAAGGAGGTTCTGGTTTCCAGTCCAGCGGCTCTGAGCACCAGAATATAAACAAACTGTAGTTTAAAGTACAGGCAGGTCTCATGATTCCAGGATTCCTCCCAGCTGGTCGTCTCCTCCCTTTCGTTCCCACAGATATCCGGACCTGGTGGCTCCGTGTCTGGGCTGCACCCCCTGCAGGCCGCCGGGGGTCAGCGCAGCGTCCGGCCTCAGGTAACAACAACCTTCACTTCTGCTTTATTGACTTTGAAGATCCGTGGAGCGTATCGGTGGCGGGAGGAAAACCCGGACCGGAGCGCCTGCTGGGAACTCTGCTTGTTCTTCAAGGGATTCGGGAACGCCACGATCCAACCGACTCTGAGGGGGAAAGACTCGGCTTTATTCACTGAAAATCAGCAAATTTAGTCCTTTATGATTAAAAAACAAAACATCATTTATTATATTATTTAGAAATTAGTTAATAGATTAAATAATTTCTAAAAAAAATATTAATTTTGTAAGAAGAAAAAGAAATTCCAGCTTTCAGCAGAAAACCTGGAAGATAATGGAGACCTGGAAAAACATCTGGAGTTTGATTTAGATCCATCATCCATCATTCATTCATTCATCATCCATCATTCATTCATTCATTCATTCATCCATCATCCATCATTCATCCATCCATCATTCATTCATTCATCCATCCATTCATTCATTCATCCATCCATCCATCCATCCATCCATCCATCCATCCATCCATCATCCATTCATTCATCCATCCATCCATCCATCCATCCATCCATCCATTCATTCATCATCCATCCATCCATCCATCCATCCATCCATCCATCCATCCATCATCCATCATTCATTCATCCATCCATCATCCATCCATTCATTCATCATCCATCCATCCATCCATCCCTCCATCCATCCATCCATCCATCCATCCATCCATCCATTCATTCATCATCCATCCATCCATCCATCCATCCATCCATCCATCCATCATCCATCATTCATTCATCCATCCATCATTCATCCATTCATTCATCATCCATCCATCCATCCATCCATGCATCCATCCATCATTCATCCATCATCCATCATTCATTCATTCATCATCCATCATTCATTCATTCATTCATTCATTCATCATCCATCATTCATTCATTCATTCATTCATCCATCATCCATCATTCATCCATCCATCATCCATCATTCATTCATTCATCCATCATTCATTCATTCATTCATCCATCCATCCATCCTGAAGGACTAACCTAGTTACCATCTTCACTTCATCCCATAAATGTTTGTTTGTTTCTTTAATCCTGGTATCAAACTCAGAGTCTAAAGTTTTCTGTGAAATCTTCTCATCGTCTCGTTCAGTTTTAGAGGAAAACTTGTTTTTCTGAATCAAATCTTTTTGCTGATGATGTTTTGTTTCCATCAGGACCTGGAAGAAGCTCTGCCTCTTTTCTACAGCCACAGAGAACGACTGGTCGCCATCGGAGAGGTGAACGCCGCTCTGATGTCACTCTGACGTCACTGATGTCGCTCTGATGTCACTATGATGTCACTCTGTTCTCTGACTAGTTTAATAGGAAAGGAGCCATATTTTATTTTCAGTCTTTTACAGATAATGACGTTTCCCTCTGGTGATTAATCATGTATCCATATGATTCTTCAGAACTGTGATGTATTGAAATTTGGTTATTTCAGAGGCCGACTAGTCTGATTCGGCTGAAGCAGTGGTCAGATTCAACCAGCAGGGGGAGAACTTCCTCCTTTTAACGCCGGAGCTGAAGCGTTTCATTAAAACTCTTCTCTTCTTCAGGGCTTTGACAGAACCAGTTACTCTAAGCTTCATCCTCTAGTCATCGTCTGTAAAATTCATATTTCCAGGACCAAAAACGGGAAGTTTTGTCTTTTGTTCCTGAAGTTGGAAGAGGTTCTGATCCGTTTCCGGTTTGGTTCTGGAGATAAACTTGTTCTGGTCCGAAGTTCTGACAGAAATGAGAAGCAGAGCGTCATCAGCGTCCGCTGTGGTCCGGAACGGATTCTGATTGAGTCCAGATAGTTTTGGGAAAACATTTATTCCTGACCTAATTTCTTATTGTGACATATAAATTACTAATCAGGAATGTTTCAGTTTTCCGGATCAGGAATGTTTCAGTTTTCCGGATCAGGAATGTTTCAGTTTCCTGCTCTGGCTCCAGGTCGGGTTGGATTTCACTCCGTGGTGCGCTCCGACCCAGCAGGACAGAGACGACCAGATGAAGGTCTTCATCAGACAGCTGGACGTCGCCATGGAGATGGACCTACCTGTGTGAGCTCAGCTAACTGATGACATCATCGCTCCATAAAAGGTCGCTCATCACTTTAACCGGGCCAATAATCAGTCGGCTGTCTCTACAGGAACGTCCACTCCCGCTCTGCAGCCAAAGTCACCATAGACACCATGAGACGGCGAGGTGAGTGTCTCTGTCCCCTTCAGGACGGAGGGAGATGTCCGTCCTCTCACTCCGTCTCCCTGCAGGGATCAGCAGAGCTCTGCTGCATAACGTCTCTGGGAAGCCGGCTGCAGCTATGGAGGCTGTGGAGGCCGGATTCTTCTTCTCTTTCCCTCCTGCTGTCTGCAGGAACCAGCAGGTAAGACGGGTCACCATGTCCACCAACACCTGGTGGACAGGAAAAGTTCTACCTTGTACCATGGAGGTCCACAGATCCAAACCACAATGAAATGTTGTGGATGTGAGCTTCCCAATAATACAGTTGGAAGGTTGGAGGTGACAGTCCGCCGCTGAATTTGCATCTATGAAGTGAGGATTAGTGGTTTTCCACCTGTAGGAACCCAGAGCTCACCTGATCCGACGTTTAGAAAAAATGCTTTGGCAGAAAAAGTGGGAGACAGTTGAGCAAGAATAGGAATTTGGGTAAAATGTTCATTTTAAAGGAATTAATTTTACCGATAAGCAAGAGAGATAAATTATTCCATCTTTGGAGGTGAAATTTGATAAATTAAAGGCTAAAGATTAGCTGTGAAAGAGCTTAGTGGTCTGTTTCCTCTGACCCCGAGGTACGCAAAGCCAGAGGAGTGAAAATAGTTACTCTGTAACCTGAAGAGGATCCAAATCTCTGAAGAGCAGATAAATTAACCCTTTAAGCATCAAATCCACTCTGGCCGTTGGCTCTCCGTTCCTCCTGAAATGTTTCAGACATTCAGTTTCTTTAGCCTCAGAATAACTGAGATGTTTCCGTCACTGAGAAGCAGTCAGAGTAAACGGCTCGGCTCCAGCGACTGACCAGAGACCGGCTGATCCAGCGGATCCCTCTGGATCACATCTGCCTGGAGATGGACGCTCCGGCCCTCGGCCTCCACAGGAACGTGAGTCAGTCGCCGCCGTCCCTCAGGGACAGACGCTGAGACGACCGTCCTCCTCCTGTCCCCGTCTGCTCGACAGGAGAGGAACGAGCCGGCTAACATCGCCCTGTCCTGCAGCTACATTGCTAAGGTCAAAGGTCAGACGCCAGAAACGGTCCGGGAGGTCACGACTCAGAATGCCTACAGGCTGTTCAGCAGAGCCAGCAGATAATCAGAGTAAATATCATAATATACTTATTAAATAACTGCTTTTTATTTATCATTTAGCCAAAAAGCTGGAAAACTTTCATCTGAGACGGAATAAAAGTTGATTAAAAATGTTTTCTGAGATAAAGTTCAGTTTCCATCAGTTTTATTTTTTAATTTTCTTTCATTTCCAGCAAACCCTGAGGAACACCAGGAACACCATGCTGCTCAGCGCGGATTTCATTTCAGTTTTAATACATGTAGAAACATCTAGGTGACTTTACAGAACCGGTCTTCAGTCAGAGGCCTCTTTGGATTGCTTACACGACTGACTGCTACAGGAGATCCTGGGTTCTGGTTCTGGTCGTTTTGTTTGCACCAAGTGGCATTTATCTGAAAATGAAGCAAAGGAAAAATAAACTGAGGAATGGGTGACATGTTTTTTTTATTTTTATTGTTAAAACTGATGAGCAGGAAATTAAATTCTTACATAAATGTAAATAAACACGTTTAAAAATGATTAGAACTGTGAAGTTTGTCAAAATTTGTTTTGTTTATTCTTCAAACTCATTTTGCTTAGCATAACAGTCATTTTCTCCGGATCTATTTTTGAGATATACATTATTGTGCCAGTTAGTGGTTGCCATAGTAACCAGTAACCGGCGCTCGTTTCCGTCTGTAACTGCAGTTTGTATCAGGATTAGCTTTGTGTTACAAGTATTACACATTTTGACATATTTTAGACATTTCAGGGTTTCATGGTAATTTCGCCTTGTTCTGTAAAAGGTTTTAACTTCACTGGGAGCCGTTGCTGGGTTGGTTTCTGGTCATTAAATCCAATAACCAAACTGGGAATAAAGTAACGGATTGTGTGTCATCTGATTCAAACTCCACCGCCTCCGGTTCTGCCTGCAAATGAAACAAACTCCTCACAGCTCTGGTCGAAGTGCTTCCGCTCCGGTAGTTTCACCGGGAACCGCCATTCGATGCAGGCCGCCCTGCGCTGCTGCCCGCCGGTCAGCGCGTTCAGCAGCACCGCGCTGGTCCTCAGGTGGTTCCGGTAGTGCCTCCGCTCGGCCCGCTCCCAGGACTCCCGGGGGTCTGATTCCACCCGACACCAGGTCTCCGCCCGCATGTTGGGCTCCAGCAGAACCCGCTGCCCCTCGGACCCGGACATCTTTCTTTCCCCGTGTCCGGTATTAAATAAATAATCCCCAACGGTTCAGTTTGTGTTGCTAACCGCGTTGGCATGGCAACGGGAGACGTCGTCCTGCTCCTTGCGTTCCAAAGATCATTCATGCCGAAAGATGTTCCACTCCGAAGATTTTTCTTTCGCTGTGACGTTTCCATAGCAGCCGCTCGCTTCCTTATTTTATTCGTGCGATGAGTCACTCAGGCTTAAATAAATAAACGGAGCAGTTTGATGTATGATCATCATGAATTTGTACGGTTGTTAATTTTTAGTTTTAGCCAATTGTATCACTGATGTATTTTACACATGTTTTCTGTTTTTCTCTGTTGATCTGAAATAAAAAAATGCAGCTCCAACTTTTAAAAAAAATATATTACATGTGATCAAATTGAGTTTGTCAAAACTTAATTTATCTAAGTTTGTTTAACATGACATCTTAATAAACTTAATATATTTACTTGGATAAATTTAATTTGATTAGTTCTAACAAATTAACTCGTTTTTAAGTTGGATCACCTGTTTCCTTTTTTCAGTGTATGATGGGAAAAGAACGGACCTCAAACCACCTCATGCCTCACCCACTGTATCGATGCTGTTTGTAGTTTTTGTTTTTAAATTGTATTACTTTCAGTCATGACTGACAGGAGAAACTATCATCTAACTCAGAGTTCCTCCCCCCTGGTGGAGGACGCCCCGGCCCTCCTTCCTGTCCTCCATGTTTCAGGTGTTTCCTTCTGTATCTCTGGGTGATTAACAGGCCCTGACGGTCATGCAGTGATTTGGATCAGCGGTTCTGGAGCAGAGGCTCATCTAGAACATGCAGAGCAGGGGGCCTGAGGACCAGGGGGGGAAACACTGATTTAAAATGAGCAAGTCTGAGCCCTCCTGTGAAAACCAGAACAATGAACACGAAGGAGGATTCTGTGGTTCTGTCCAAACCGGTCAGCAAGACGTCAGAAGGCAGCTCGTTTGTTTTTATTGTAAATATGACGATTGGTTGGCACATGACCAAAAACTAAACCAGGTTTAACACTAAACCAGCACTGGTTTAGTGTTAAACCTGGTTTAGTGTTAAACACTGGTTTAGTGTTAAACCTGGTTTAGTGTTAAACACTGGTTTAGTGTTAAACCTGGTTTAGTGTTAAACACTGGTTTAGTGTTAAACCTGGTTTAGTGTTAAACCTGGTTTAACACTAAACCAGCACTGGTTTAGTGTTAAACCTGGTTTAGTGTTTAACTGGTTTAGTGTTAAACCTGGTTTAGTGTTTAACACTGGTTGTTCTGTCCCTGTTTAAAATGAGAATCAGCTGTTTCATGTACTGATGCTGATGACATAAAATCTTTTAAAGCCAAATTAATTTTGACGAATTCAGAATGTAAATAGGCTTATTTTATAATCCATGAGGGAAAGAAATGTGAGTTCATACTAGGGTTTGAACCGATTAGTCGACTAGTCGGTTCTTTTCTCTGCAATGAGTCGCAATCAGATGACAAAACTGATTTTTCCAAGGAAATGAAAGAAGGTGGACCAGGTGAGTTCGTCAGAAAGCTCAAATTGTATAAAAATGTAAATAATTTAACAAAGACAAACTGTAAATTACAGCGTAGGCTCCCGCATTGGGGCGTTGCGGCGCGGTGGTTAGCGCGGCGCCCCGCATACAGAGGCTTCAGCCCGCGGTGGTCAGGAGTCCGACTCCCGTCCTCCATTCGCTGGGCCCATCAGGCCTCTCTCCCTCTCCTCTCTCTGCCCCCTTACAGTCAGATTGCTGTCAAATAAACGAAAAAATCCTTAAAAAAGAAAAACTACCGGAGTAACGTGCGTCAACGCGTCATGATGTCAGGCTTTTTTATCCCCCAGCTGATCAGCGTCATTCTGCGTACTGAAGTTTTTAACCTAGCAGCTTTACGCTCTTATAAAATATGGTTTGACTGCATCTGTAAACTAAGACCAAGCTTCACCCTGAGGGTCAGATAGAGGTCATCTCTGCCACCGCCTGCATGTCGGTTCAGAGCCGCTGCTGAGTCAGCAGAGCTTCCCGCTGCTGAGTCAGCAGAGCTTCCCGCTGCTCATCGGGTGGAGGAGCAGCGGGAAGCTCTGCTGGATTCAACTGTAACCAAACGGGATCCGTTCATAATACGTTTGGTTTGTGAGGATCCAGAAGCGCCACGTGGTCAGTGAGGTAACTGGACTCCTATAGGAGTAACTGTCCAGAGATCATCAGCACCAGCAGGTGTTTGGAAAAAAGTCAGACCGACTTTATACAACCAGCTTTTCTCCGCTGCTCAGGAAGAATCATCAGTTTATTGCTCTTTTAATTCTGCATAATAGACTCAGTAAAAGCGGGAGAAGAGTGTAGGGGTCAATATTTGCAGTAAAAATAGCTGATAAAACCTCCAAGTAGTTGTGAAGGGATTTTGCGCTTACATCACTATGACGTCATGGCGACTAGTCGACATCGACTATTATCACGATGTAGTCGACCTTTAAAAATATGTAGTCGTTCAACCCCTAGTTCATACATGTCTACCATCTGATGAAGGAAGGAAGTGTGTATCATGGATTAGTGATCAGGTGCAGCAGGTGAACCTCCAGGTCACTCTGGGATTAGGATTAGAGCAGATGATGGGCTGGGCATATGGGGGCTAATTGGAGCTAACAGCTAAATCCCTTTGTCATCATCCAGGTTTAAACAAGATACATTTAGGAAATGTAAAGTTTTCTGGATCTGAGAGCTTTATTTTGAAAGGTCAACACAATCGATGCTTAAATGCTGGTTTTGTTTGTGAAGCTGAACTTAAATGTGCAATAATTGTTTTATTCAGGTTGGAGGAAACTGATGGTTTTGGTCTCATTTACCAACTAATTCAAATTATATTAGACAATAAATTGTCCCAGAAGTTATTGCAATATTATTATTTTAGATGATTTTCAACTAATATGTTAATACCATAATAAACAAGACCAGTAAAGTTTTAACATAATGAACATTTAACACTGGAACTGGGAGACATTTTAAATATCCCAACAAAAGATAAAACAAATAAAATGAATTATGGAGTCATGGAGGCTGGTTGAGACAGAAACACCAGACTGAAGACTTTCATCATTCAGCTTTTATGGAATGAGAAAAACAGTAAGTTATCATTTATTATGCAATTTACTGATTTTTTTTTAAATAAATTAATTTAAAAATATGTAATATTTGACTCTTTATCTTTAAATAAATAAATGTTTTAGTATAACTTTAGTTATTTGTGAATCCTCGATTCCAACAGATAAAATATGGAACCCTTTATTTTGAAGAGCATTTCTGAACTTCATTTATAAATGCTTTGTTTTGTCCCCCCCATGTTATTCTGCCCTGGGCCCCGCAGGACTTCCCACCGCCTCTGTCTGTTGCATCAGCGGGTATTTAACAGGATGTGGGAGCCGCTCGGCTATTGGCTGCTCGGCATCGGAAGGCCGGGCGGGTTTTACCGGCCGAACCGGAGGCTGCATGCCGCTCCGGGATGCTGGCGGCGGACTAGACTCCGCTGCGGAGGGATTTTAATCATCCATTCCGGCAGAACGGAGCGTCTTCTGAAGAGGAAACGACTGTTTTCTGTTTCTATGTCGCTTCCGCTTCCAGCTCTTCATCCGTGACGCCATGGTGGCGGGAGAGCTCGTGCAGGAGCATCTGCGCGCGGACACCGGCGCACCTGACGACATCACGGTTGTCAGGAAGAGTCCGCAACCGGAGGGCGCACGGCGGCCAGCCGACACCGACTCCTGCTCCGATCCGGCATGTGGTGGGCCCGACCAGCACCGGGACCCGGAGGAGCTGGAGGTGCCGCCGGATGAGAGAGCGGCGATGCTGCCCGGCGCCGGTGGAGGAGAGGCGGAGGAGGCGGGAGGGAGGGCGCCGGAAACCAGGGTGTATTGGCGGCGGTTCGCGGTTCTGGCCGTGTTCAGCCTGTACTCCCTGGTGAACGCCTTCCAGTGGATCCACTACAGCATCATCACCAACGTGTTCACCAGATACTACGGCGTCACCAGCGACAAGGTGGACTGGCTGTCCATCGTGTACATGGTGGCCTACATCCCGCTCATCTTCCCGGCCACCTGGCTGCTGGACCGCCGCGGTCTGCGGCTCACGGCCCTGCTGGGCGCGGGGCTCAACTGCGCAGGCGCCTGGCTCAAGTGCGCCAGCGTCAGCCCCGACCGGTTCGGGGTCACCGTGACGGCGCAGGTCATCTGCTCCGTGGCGCAGGTCTTCATCCTCGGCCTGCCGTCCCGCATCGCCTCGGTGTGGTTCGGACCGCGGGAGGTTTCCACCGCGTGCGCCACCGCCGTGCTGGGGAACCAGGTGAGTGGTGCGCGCGCAGCCGCCGCACGTTGCTAACGGCAGCCGGTTTAAACTCAGAGGCGCTTCCGGCACATTTAAAATGAGAAAATAAAAAATGTGTTGGATAAAATGCAGTAACTAGATTATTTTAACACTCAGCTGAACGCGATTCATTTTCAGTTAACTAATTAATTACTGACAGATAAAGATGCTTTATTATTGTAGTGAAGCTAAAACTGAGTTTTTAAATAATTCATATTTATGTTCTTTATGGGTTTTTGGGTCTAAATCAGCTTCACTGGTTTTATGAAGACACACTTTAATCATTCAGGTCCAATTTCAATAAGAAACGGTCTTAATTTCTTATAAATGTAGTTTCCTGCATTTCAGGCGCGCGCACATGATGGCAGCTGCTGTCAATCAGCTCTGGGTTTGTGCTGCTCTCCCTCACCTGGAGCATGTGAGCTTTATGTACATGATGTTTTGACACAAAAGATTTTTTTTCTCCGCCATTTTAAAGAGAGTTTGATCATTTAAAAAATCCCAAATGAATCTTTTCCTTTTTGAACGGAGGAACATCTGAAGCTCCGCCCGGCGCGTCCAGCCGCGACGCGTCCAGCCGCGGCGCGTCCAGCCGCAGCGCGTCCAGCCGCAGCGCGACCAGCCGCGGCGCGTCCAGCCGCGGCGCGTCCAGCCGCGGCGCGTCCAGCCGCGGCGCGCACCGATTTATTGCAACCGCAAAATACGCACAATGACGTCGGAGATGGATGGATGTGGCAAATATCTGGAAGATTAAAAACATAATGAATGGATGTCAAAATCCTCCACAGCAGGACAAACTAGGTCCATCCCATCAGGACGTTTTGGGCGCAGCGCCGCCATCTGGCGCAGATTATGTTTGCTGTTCCGCTAATTGTGCGGGAAAGAGCCGGACCGAACCCAGCCGAACCGATGACCGTATTTTTACATTAAAAACAAAGTGATTAAACTTTAATGTGCTTATTATTTAACAAACAAATTAATTCCAACAGAGACCTGAAGCATCAGCAGCCATAATGGCGGCTGATTGGCTGATTGGCTGATCGGGCCGTAAAGTGGGGGGCCGCGGCCCCTGGGCCCCCCTGTTGGTTAATCATTGACCAGCAAATAAATTAAAACATTTCAGTTTAGAATCTGTAGACATCCTTAGAGCTGCAATAATTGGTGATCAAAGTATTTTTAATATTTTGATAAAATAAAGACATTGTGATTCAGTTCCTGTGTTCTTCATTAGCAGATCTGAGTTTTTGTTAATGACGCCTTTATTAACCAACCCTCAGATTTTCAGCTCATATTTTACCGGAAACTTTTCCACATTTATCCGTTTTCATCTTTGTGTTTCAGCTGGGGACGGCCATCGGCTTCCTGCTGCCGCCGGTTCTGGTACCAAACACACCGGAGGACCCGGACCGAACAGGTGACTGGGCAAAACCAGAACCGGAACCGGATCTGGACTGGGCGCTTCCAGAACCGGAACCGGATCTGGACTGGGCAAAACCAGAACCGGATCTGGACTGGGCGTTTCCAGAACCGGATCTGGACTGGGCGCTTCCAAAACCAGAACCGGATCTGGACTGGGCAAAACCAGAACCAGAACCGGATCTGGACTGGGCGCTTCCAGAACCGGATCTGGACTGGGCGTTTCCAGAACCGGAACCGAATCTGGACTGGGCAAAACCAGAACCAGAACCGGATCTGGACTGGGCGCTTCCAGAACCGGATCTGGACTGGGCGTTTCCACACGTTACAAATGTGAAACAGGTTTTTCTCATTTCATAATTTTCTTTTCCATCACATGTGAACTTCCTGTGTTTCCTTGGCGACCGACCAATGCTTCTCATTGGTTGGTTTCTGGAAGCAGCTAAAGGTGATCTCCTGTCCCTCAGGTCGCAACATCAGCATCATGTTTTATGGGACAGCTGCTGTTTCCACGGGCCTCTTCGTCCTCACCGTCATAGGTACACACACACACACACACACACACACACACACACACACACACACACACACACAGCTTCACATTTCTACCCACATTAGCACTTAGCCGTCAGGCTAACTTGTTAGCTCACATTCTGACTGAAAGCTTCCCGTTTTTGGATTTTGTGTCAGAGACAGAAGTGATGAAGGCTGGAGGGTCGCTTTGAGTAGGAGCATGCAAAGACATGCTAACAGCATGCAAAGTCATGCTATGCTAACAGTATGCAAAGTCATGCTATGCTAACAGTATGCAAAGTCATGCTATGCTAACAGTATGCAAAGTCATGCTAACTGCCACTGTGGTTAAAGGCAAGCCGAATCTGCAGCTCAGGTCACATGCAGGCTGCTGACCTGCAGCCAAAGGAGGTTCTTCAGAGTTCTGACTCAGATTCAGATGTACACCACACTTTTCAGATTCTTATTAGTTAAAAAAGATAACTTTCTGAATGAGAACGGTATTGATTTGTGATATTGAGCCTTAGGACTGGTAGGTGTAATACCGCCACCAGCCACTAGGGTCCTTAAATATGCTGAGTCTGCGTGTTTTGATGTTCTGTGGGTTTCATCTAACATGGAGGAGCTTCGCTCACCTGAGTGTCTTTTTGAACAGAAATCTTTGTTTTGTTTCCGTCTGTCCTGCAGTGATAACAGACAAACCGCCTCTGCCGCCCAGCCAGGCGCAGGCCGTGTTACCGGGCGTCCCGCTGGACGATTACTCCTACAAACAGTCCATCATCAACCTGGTCAAGAACAAAGCCTTCGTCCTGCTGCTCATCAGCTACGGTGAGGAGGAGAATCCCACTCTCACTTCTTCTGTTTCTGCGATTGCTCTGAGCTGCAGGGATTCACCTCAGACGGTTAAAACAGTCAAACTAACCCCATCTGGCAAACATCAGGGATTAATCACTGAAAACCTGCAGGTGTGTTTGACATTAATTCCAATAATTGAGATATTTCCAGATAAAAAGGGATTCTCTTTTTAAAGCTGCAAACAGAGTCCCAGGTTTCCCACAACCAACACTTCTGATTTTCAGTTTAGAGACATGGAGGAGAGCACTGCTAGCTAAAAGGCTAGCTACGCTAACCTAAAGCTTTAACCATAAACATTAGCTCAGCTAATGCTAAAGCAATAAACCAACATGGTATTTAGCTCAGACTAACCATAAACGCTATAGTAGCATTTCATGTAGCTGAAGCTAATGTCAAAGCAATACACCAACATGGCATTTACCTGAAGCTAATGCTAAATTGCTAACTTCAATTGAGATTATCTGCAGTTCAAAGACTGCAACCTCTAGCACCAGTTTAATGTTGACATCATAATGTTCTATATTTCCCTTAGGTTTGGTTTTTATGTCTTCTCTTTTTTTTGATCCTGTGTTTCCTCAATAACTTAAATAAAGTTATTGAGGGGAAAAAGTGCAAACAGTCTTCATCCACTTCAAAATAAGAGCGTGAATATAAACTAAACCTCAACCCAGAGGTCAAACTTTATTCAACTGACATTTTCAAAAGCAACCAAGAAAATTAACACTTTAGATTTTACTTCTAAAAATTAATTTAGGGCAAGCTAGCTGTGCTAAATGTTTCTAAAGTTAGCAGAAACGCTAAAGTGTTAAGCAAAAAATTAGCTCCACGTTTAGCACATTAGCAGAAGTGCTGTCACCACTGGTTAGCGCTTTAGCATTAGCTTCTGTTAAATACAGAGTCAGTGTAGCGCTAGCAGAGCTAATGTTTACAGCCAGCTAGTTTTTTAGCTAGCGGTGCAGAGTTCCCCAGCAGATGAGGGCTGGACAGCTGGACAGCCGGACAGCCGGACAGCTGGACAGCTGGACAGCCGGACAGCCGGACAGCCGGACAGCCGGACAGCCGGACAGCTGGACAGCCTGATAGCCGGACAGCTGGACAGCCGGACAGCCGGATAGCTGGACAGCTGGATAGTTGGACAGCCGGACAGCCGGATAGCTGGACAGCTGGATAGTTGGACAGCTGGACAGCTGGATAGTTGGACAGCCGGACAGCTGGACAGCTGGATAGTTGGACAGCTGGACAGCTGGATAGTTGGACAGCTGGACAGCTGGATAGCTGGACAGCCGGACAGCCGGATAGCTGGACAGCTGGATAGTTGGACAGCCGGATAGCTGGACAGCTGGATAGTTGGACAGCTGGACAGCTGGATAGTTGGACAGCTGGATAGCTGGACAGCCGGACAGCCGGATAGCTGGACAGCTGGATAGTTGGACAGCTGGACAGCTGGATAGTTGGACAGCCGGACAGCCGGACAGCCGGACAGCTGGACAGCCGGACAGCCGGACAGCTGGACAGCCGGACAGCCGGACAGCTGGATAGCCGGACAGCCGGACAGCTGGACAGCCGGACAGCTGGATAGCCGGACAGCCGGACAGCTGGACAGCCGGACAGCCGGACAGCCGGATAGCTGGACAGCTGGATAGTTGGACAGCTGGACAGCTGGATAGTTGGACAGCTGGACAGCTGGATAGCTGGACAGCCGGACAGCCGGACAGCTGGACAGCTGGACAGCTGGACAGCCAGACAGCTGGACTCTGACGTTGTTGCTGCGTCTGCAGGCATCCTGACCGGATCCTTCTACTCCGTCTCCACGCTGCTCAACCAGATCATCCTCCACTACTTCCAGGTAAACACCGACGGTCGCCACGGTTACAGCAGCAGCACGAAGAGACGCTGGACAACTCATGGCTGAACCCAGCAGAACCTGATCCAACCCAGCAGAACCTCTCTGGGTTCTGCTGGTCCAGAACCTCAGAACCTTCCTCTCTCTGTTCCTCAGGGTCAGGAGCTGAACGCTGGACGGATCGGACTGACTCTGGTTCTGGCCGGGATGGTCGGGTCCATCCTCTGTGGCCTTTGGCTGGACCACACCAAAACCTACAAGTAGGCCATTCACCACGTCATCCATTCACCACTTCATCCATCCATTCATCACTTCATCCATCCATTCACCACTTCATCCATTCATCACTTCATCCATCCGTCACTTCATCCATCCATTCACCACGTCATCCATTCACCACTTCATCCATCCATCACTTCATCCATCCATTCACCACTTCATCCATTCACCACTTCATCCATTCATCACTTCATCCATCCATCACTTCATCCATCCATTCATCACTTCATCCATCCATTCACCACTTCATCCATCCATTCATCACTTCATCCATCACTTCATCCATTCACCACGTCATCCATCCATCACTTCATCCATCCATTCATCACTTCATCCATTCATCACTTCATCCATCCATCGCTTCATCCATCCATCATTTCATCCATTCATCACTTCATTCATCCATCCATCACTTCATCCATTCACCACTTCATCCATCCATCACTTCATCCATCCATCACTTCATCCATCCATCACTTCATCCATCCATTCATCACTTCATCCATTCACCACTTCATCCATCCATCTATCCATCCATCACTTCATCCAGTCATCACTTCATCCATCCATCTATCCATTCACCACTTCATCCATTCACCACGTCATCCATCCATCACTTCATCCATCCATTCATCACTTCATCCATTCATCACTTCATCCATCCATCGCTTCATCCATCCATCATTTCATCCATTCATCACTTCATTCATCCATCCATCACTTCATCCATTCATCACTTCATCCATTCATCACTTCATCCATCCATTCATCACTTCATCCATCCATTCACCACTTCATCCATCCATCACTTCATCCATCCATCGCTTCATCCATCCATCACTTCATCCATCCATCGCTTCATCCATCCATCACTTCATCCATTCATCACTTCATCCATTCATCACTTCATCCATCCATTCATCACTTCATCCATCCATCACTTCATCCATCCATCACTTCATCCAGTCATCACTTCATTCATCCATTCACCACTTCATCCATCCATCACTTCATCCATCCATCACTTCATCCAGTCATCACTTCATCCATCCATCCCCTCATCCGCTCATCCCTCTCTACCTGCTCCTGTCCTCCGTTGCCAGGGTAACCACTCTCGTCGTCTACCTGCTGTCCTTCGTGGGGATGCTGGTCTTCACCTTCACCTTGGACCTGAACAACATCTACCTGGTCTTCTGCACAGCTGGAGTCCTCGGGTATGAAGGGGCGGTTCCTCTGACCTCTGACCTTTCAGGTCGCCGGATGTTTACATAGCAGAAACAAATGATGATGTCATAGTGACATCACAATGAAGGGCAGAACTCCAGATGTGTGCAGCTTTTAAAGGGCCAGCGTCGCATAAAACCACCTTTTTATCTTGCAGTGATGCTTGACTTGAGAAATCCTCTCATCTCCATGGCAACCATTCAGTTGTCCAAACGCCTGGGTGGACCTAGCCCCGCCTTCGAGGTGCAGCTCCTACAGACTAGCCAGCAGCAGTTAGCAAACACAATTATAGGAGCTGCTGCTCAGAGCCAAGCTGGTAAAAACGCTAAAGGGTTAAAAGAGGAGCCATGTTGGGACGACTTCCTGGAGGTTTTAAAGAGACAGAGGCCCAATTTCAGGATGTTAAATCAGGAAGTAATAACTGAAGGAAACATTGTTTGTCTTTGAGCTGTAAAGGAATCATGGATCAGTGAAGATGACTTTCTCCTCCTCCTGTCAGGTTCTTCATGACCGGCTACCTGCCTCTGGGCTTCGAGTTCGGCGTGGAGATCACCTACCCCGAGTCTGAGGGGACGTCGTCAGGGCTGCTCAACGCTTTCGCTCAGGTACCATGAAGACGGGACTCTGTCCTCCGATCCGTCTCCGACTGGACGCTTCAAATGTTTTCCAGTTTCACTGATAGATGTTCATTAGCACTGTAGCATTATCGTTTATCGCGATAACTTCCTGGATGATTTATCGTCCAGAGACATTTATCGTCGCTGCGTCTCGTTGCTCCTGCAGATCTTCGGCATCATCTTCACTCTGATTCAGGGCCGGCTGACCACAGCCTTCGGTCCGCTGGCCGGGAACGTCTTCCTGTCCGCCTGGATCCTGCTGGGCGTGGTTCTGACCGGTAGGCCGGGTCCATCGCTGATGATGTCATCAGAAGCCGCGGCGCTCTGACATGTTGTTTTTGTTTTCAGCTTTAATAAAGTCGGAGCTGAAACGACACAACGTCAACATGGCGATGGAGAGCAAAGCCCTGCAGGCGGTGAGTGTTTCCTCCAGACGCGTCAGAGCAGCGGCCATGTTGGGAGGGGCAGGTCTACCTGAAAAGCTCAGCTGCTGTTAGAGGAACAAAAGTTTAATTTTATGCAGGAATATATTTATTCACCAGATGAACATAATCCCCAACATGAACCACAGTTTGGATACAGAAACGACAGCAAAGTAGATTTTATTGAAATAAAAATTAAACTTTATATTTTTATCGTGTTTGTCAGATGTTAGCTAAAATGGCTGCTGCGTTAGAAACGTTTCCACAACGTTGAAACTTCAGCTTCAGAACTGAACCTGTGTGGATTTCTGGCTCATTAGCATTAGCTAACATATTAGCTTGCTGTACTTCCTGCCGAGACGCCCTCGGTGTGCGCGACCTCTAAACGCTGCCTCCTCATGTCTGTCCAGTAAATCTTCTCTGAACGCGGTGAAAAGCGTCTGGCTCTGTAAATCTGGACGTGAACTTTAACTGTCCAGCCTGTTGCTGGGGACGGACGGCGTCCCCCAGACAGACTGTCCTCTGCTGACCAATCAGCTGCTGCCTGCTGCTTCTTCCCACCATAATTCCCTTGTGTCTAAGAGGATTCATTAAAGGGCCGGTATCATGTGATCTCCCACCTCAAAATGCCATTTCATAGCACAGTCAGTAACTGTGTTACCTTTAGTTACCATATATGTCCATTTTGACCTAAGAGATGCTTTACTTCCTGGGCATTGGGCTGATTCTAGATGATGCCGTTTGGTCTGCTGCCATCTGGCGGCGGCGCTGAGAACTGCAGGAACCAGAACCTAATCCTGTCCTTCCGTCCGCAGCGTCCCGCCGGTCGCCATGGCGACCGTCCAGCAGGACATCAAGCCAACGGCGTCCAGCTGGAGCCTTCGCTCGGCGTCTCCAGGGAAACGTCTCTGTGAGAGCCAGAACCAAGCCCAGTCAGCTCCAGAACCCGGTCGGGTCCAAGTTGTTACTTGGATTCAGGAACCGTCACAGCAACGCTCCGAGTCGGGTCGCTGCGTCTGGAGCTTCAGAACCCAGATCTCCTGCTGCTTCTCGGACCGGATCCTGGAGGGAGCTGCTCCTGGTCCAACCAGAACCATGATGACTGGACCAGAACCAGAACCTGGACCATGTCTCAGCTGGTCCCAGTTCTGGACTGAACCATGACAGACAATCAGCTGCTCCTCAGAGTTCTGCAGCACAAACCGGTCCGGACCCAACAGAACCAGGGGGAACAGTGCACAGAAAAGCACAACTTCCTGTTTCCCATTGCAGTGTTTTCTAAGTCGGGCCTGCGGGGGGCGCTGTGGCGCCTCAGAAGGTTGGAGGGAAGATGAGAAAGAAATGCAAACATCCCGTACATTTTTTAATCTTAAATTTATCTAATATTCAATCATGTTTTTCTAAAATAAAAGGTAAGATGGATATAAGTTAAGATAATTTATGTAAATGCATGATTTTCTCATCGAATCCATTTTTCCTCCAAGAGGGAAATGAAAAACTTTCTGACAAACGGCACAAAAAATCATGAGAACTTTGAGAATAACATAAAATTTGATGTGATTAATATAAAATATTGTAATGAAAAATTGTATTATGTGGTAATAAAGTCATAATATATCATGGCCAATTAAAACCAGATGTTATGAGTTAGCATTTATGCTAAATTAATGTAATAATTATTGAATAAAAACATTATAAATGTTTGTTTCTTTGCATGTTTTGTGTCTTTGAGTTTGCAAAAAAGGTCAGAGGTCAATGCTCTTCCGGAGGTTTGCGAACTTCCCGTTTCCTGTTCAGGTATTAAACTCCTGAAACAATTTTTGAGGATTTGCTGTCATCGTAGTTTCATAACTTTTATTTTGTGGAAAAATCGGTTCTGTGTTCAGAGCCGGAGATGGTATCCTGACACCTGCTGCTATTTTTCCCCAACTCGCCTCAAAGCGCCCATTTAGCTAACCTAAACATTTAGCTAATGTAAGCTAATACACTGCTAGCGGTAGCACTCATGCTAACATTATCTTTAAGGCTAAGGGTGGCATTGTGTGTAGTTTAGATTTTAAAGCTAAACTAACAGTAGCATTTACTATAAATTAGCATTTTAGGTAATTTTGATGTAAAAGTTAAATCTAACAAACTGAATGGGGTACGTCAGTCTTGGTCACACGTTAGCGATAGCTTGCATGAAGTCATTTTAGCTAACCAGCATTTTAGCTAATTCTGGACATTTCTAAGATACGAACTGTCATGGAGATGTTTGAAGATTTTTAGGTTTTGAGCTCAAACTCGAGGCCAGCAGAACCAAATTCACATTTGGGTAAAAGTACAAACACTTTTGAGGATCCTTCCAGTTTTCTGAATATTTTCTCTCTGTTTGGTTTTTATTGCCCCTGAAAAATTAAAATCTTTTCATTATTTCTCACTAATTTAATTTCTCCTCCTGATGGAATAATCCAGTAATTATTTGCTCCAGTAAAGTCAGAGTTTCCCATCATGCTCTCTGTTTCTGTTCGCCTTTTTACCGGTGGCCCTGAGCGGGAGACAGCGCCCCCTGTGGCCCACAGCGGGAAACAGCGGCCCCTGTGGCCCACAGCGGGAGACAGCGGCCCCTGTGGCCCAGAGCGGGAGACAGCGGCCCCTGTGGCCCACAGCGGGAGACAGCGGCCCCTGTGGCCCACAGCGGGAAACAGCGGCCCCTGTGGCCCACAGCGGGAGACAGCGGCCCCTGTGGCCCAGAGCGGGAGACAGCGGCCCCTGTGGCCCACAGCGGGAGACAGCGGCCCCTGTGGCCCACAGCGGGAGACAGCGCCCCCTGTGGCCCACAGCGGATCTCCTCGGGTTATTTTGGGGATCAGCTGTTGGTCTCTCGTCAGCAGGTCCCTCCTCTTCCTCCTCTTCCTCCTCTGACCTTCCTCTGCCTGCGGAGCTTCACCTCCTCTCCTTCGCCACCCGGATCCTGGTGAGACTTTCTAACCTCTAAATGTTGGCTCAGTCCTGCTCCGGTTTTGTTTTCCTCGTTTGGAGAGTTTTTATGGAATCAGCTGCTTCATCACTTTGTTTCCTCCTGCAGATCCGATCTGCTTCTGTTTCACCAAACTGGATCTCAGTCGCTGTTTCCGGCCAATTTTAAGCCTACAGGCGTTTCTGCTGTGTGTTTAAATGTCTAAATATGTTTAAATATGTTTTAAAGTTTCGTCTGGGAACATTATCATCAGGTAAACAAGTTATTTATGAAGTTACTCTGTCAACAGGCCGTGATTGGTGGCTAACAGAGGAGTGGGCGGGGCCAAAACGTCTATGAGTCCAGGTTGGGGTCAAGGCTGAGGTCAGGGGTCGAGTCAGGGGTCAAGTCAGGGGGGATATTTGGATCTGAACCACACACAAAAAGTCAAATTCTCAGCAGGAGGTCTGGGCGTTTCCCTGACAACGAACCTGCTGCCGGCAGGCGGCCATATTAGGAGGCCCTGAGAATAGAAGACAGGCAGCAGGTGTGTGTGTGTGTGTGTGTGTGTGTGTGTGTGTGTGTGTGTGTGTGTGTGTGTGTGTGTGTGTGTGTGTGTGTCTGTGTGTGTGTGTGTCTGTGTGTGTGTGTGTGTGTGTGTGTGTGTCTGTGTGTGTGTGTGTGTGTGTGTGTGTGTGTGTGTGTGTCTGTGTGTGTGTGTGTGTGTGTGTGTGTGTGTGTGTGTGTCTGTGTGTGTGTGTGTGTGTGTGTGTGTGTGTGTGTGTGTGTGTGTGTGTGTCTGTGTGTGTGTGTGTGTGTGTGTGTGTGTCTGTGTGTGTGTGTGTGTGTGTGTGTGTGTGTGTCTGTGTGTGTGTGTGTGTGTGTGTGTGTGTGTGTGTGTGTGTGTGTGTGTGTGTGTGTGTGTGTGTGTGTGTGTGTGTGTGTGTGTGTGTGTGTGTGTGTGTGTGTGTGTGTGTGTGTGTGTGTGTGTGTCTGTGTGTGTGTGTGTGTGTGTGTGTGTGTGTGTGTGTGTGTGTGTGTGTGTGTGTGTCATGGCTAATTTTAAACCTGACAGATAAAATAAGGAGAGCCGCCGTCAGAGCTGAGCTGAAAAACAGCAGCTGGACGTGGAGCAGAAATTAGATTTGACAGCGAAACAATAAGAGACGATAAAAACCATAAAACAATGAAAAGTTTTTAAAAAATGAGATGATAAAAAATGATAAGGCAATAAAAATGTTTAAAAACGATGAAAACAATAAGAGACGATAAAATCTGTTTCTCAGAGACCGAGGATGGAGACGTCAGTGGAAGCAGCCGAGCTGTTGGCGCCGTCGCCCCTGGAAACCGGGAATTTGGACGGAGACTCCGCCTCCTCGGCGACCTTTGACCCCCTGGAGGAGTTCAGCCGGCGGCTGCAGGACATCCTGAGGACGCACGGCTCGGCCGACGGCCTCCTGGACAAACCGGTGGGTCCGGCGACGCCGCGTCCGCCCGCTGCCGCTCAGTCATGATGTTTGTGCTGTTCGGTCCGACAGGTCGCCATGGACACCGAGACGGAAAAGACCCCAGAGGTCAAAGGTGACATGGAGACAGGTGAGACAGCCTGAGCTTTTCCTGACATGAAATGTCGAGTCAGACAAACAAATTACAGCGAAAAGTTATAAATTAATCTCTGAGTTTCAAAAGGAAAATATTTTCTTCCAGCAATTTTTGTCACTTTGAAACTCAGAAATTTCCACAATTTTTCTAGAAAATGTCTGAAATTGATCTAAAAATGTTTGATTTTGTTGGGTAAATTGTCTTTCTGTCTTTAATGGCGCTGACCGCGGCGCAGACGTGTCCCTCATCCGGCAGCGCCTGACCCGCCTGCCGTCCGCGGAGGACAGACTGGAGGACCTGGCGCAGCAGTTCGCCGAGCTGGTGAGAACATTTCCGCTCTGCCGGCGGGGCTCCGGCGGCAGCGGCTCATCAGCGGCTGTGTCAGCAGGCGGCGCTGTGGCGCGGCGAGCAGCAGAAGAAGAGCGCGCTGCAGCAGAAACTCTGCCACCTGCTGGAGGAACGGCGCTGCAGCATGGCGGCGCGCAGCCAGCTGGAGGCGCTGTGCAGAGACCTGCAGGCTCACCACGGCGCGCTGCGGGTAGGACCGGCTTACCGAACCGACCAGAACCAGCCAGAACCATCCAGATTAAATGTGTCTGTAGGTTTGTGGTCCAGCAGCTATGAGCGGACCTGCGCTAATAACAAAGCTAATTATTAGTTTAGCGCTTTAGCGCTTTGCTAACTTTGGAAACAGGTAGCTTCTCCTAAATTAATTTAAAGAAACATAATAAAGTGAAGACATATAAACGTAAATTGAAATCTAAGGGCGTTGTAGAAATTGTGATTTTAACATTGAATTGGTTTATGGAGTTTTATTGATAATTGAAGATAAAACCTGGGTTGTAGATGTTTTTCAGTGTAAATATGATCAGAAGGTTCACAGCATATAAAAGCTCTTTACCTCATTTGCCATTAGCAGCCCTGAGGCGCTCCTTACCAGGCGTTTCTCCTGCAGGAGGAGACACTGCGGCGCTGCAGGGAGGACGAGGAGAAGCGGAGCGACATCACCAACCACTTCCAGGAGACGCTAGAGGAGATCCAGGCTCAGATCGAGCTGCACAGCGGGAGGAACGACAAGCTGCGGCAGGAAAACGCCAACCTGAACGACAAGCTGGAGAACCTCATGAGCCAGTATGAGCGGCGGGAGGAGGTGAGAGGGAGGAGGGAGGAGGTGAGAGGGAGGAGGGAGGAGGTGAGAGGGAGGAGGGAGGAGGTGAGAGGGAGGAGGGAGGAGGTGGGAGGGAGGAGGTGAGAGGGAGGAGGGAGGAGGTGAGAGGGAGGAGGGAGGAGGTGAAAGGGAGGAGGGAGGAGGTGAGAGGGAGGAGGGAGGAGGTGGGAGGGAGGAGGTGAGAGGGAGGAGGGAGGAGGTGAGAGGGAGGAGGGAGGAGGTGAGAGGGAGGAGGTGGGAGGGAGGAGGGGGGAGGGAGGAGGGGGGAGGGGGGAGGGAGGAGGTGAGAGGGAGGAGGGAGGAGGGAGGAGGGGGGAGGGAGGAGGTGGGAGGGAGGAGGGAGGAGGTGGAGGGAGGAGGGGGGAGGGAGGAGGTGGGAGGGAGGAGGTGGAAGGGACGAGGTGAGAGGGAGGAGGTGGGAGGGAGGAGGTGGAGGGAGGAGGGAGGAGGTGAGAGGGAGGAGGGGAGGGAGGAGGGGGGAGGGGAGAGGGAGGAGGTGGGAGGGAGGAGGTGGGAGGGAGGAGGGAGGAGGTGAGAGGGAGGAGGTGAGAGGGAGGAGGTGGGAGGGAGGAGGTGGGAGGGAGGAGGGAGGAGGTGAGAGGGAGGAGGGAGGAGGTGAGAGGGAGGAGGGAGGAGGTGAGAGGGAGGAGGGAGGAGGTGGGAGGGAGGAGGTGAGAGGGAGGAGGGAGGAGGTGAGAGGGAGGAGGTGAGAGGGAGGAGGTGGGAGGGAGGAGGTGAGAGGGAGGAGGGAGGAGGTGAAAGGGAGGAGGGAGGAGGTGGGAGGGAGGAGGTGGGAGGGGAGGAGGTGAGAGGGAGGAGGTGGAGAGGGGGAGGAGGTGAGAGGGAGGAGGGGGGAGGAGGGGGGAGGAGGAGGTGGAGGGAGGAGGGGGGGGAGGAGGTGGGGGAGGAGGTGGGAGGGAGGAGGGAGGAGGTGGGAGGGAGGAGGTGGAAGGGACGAGGTGGGAGGGAGGAGGTGGGAGGGAGGAGGGGGGAGGGAGGAGGTGAGAGGGAGGAGGTGGGAGGGAGGAGGGAGGAGGTGGGAGGGAGGAGGTGGGAGGAGGAGGGAGGAGGTGGAGGGAGGAGGTGAGAGGGAGGAGGTGGGAGGGAGGAGGTGGGAGGGAGGAGGGAGGAGGTGAGAGGGAGGAGGTGGGAGGGAGGAGGTGGGAGGGAGGAGGTGGAAGGGAGGAGGTGAGAGGGAGGAGGGGGAGGGAGAGGGAGGAGGTGAGAGGAGGAGGTGAGAGGGAGGAGGTGGGAGGAGGAGGGAGGAGGTGAGAGGGAGGAGGTGGGAGGGAGGAGGTGGGAGGGAGGAGGGAGGAGGGGGGAGGGGGGAGGTGGGAGGTGGGAGGGAGGAGGTGGGAGGGAGGAGGTGGGAGGGAGGAGGTGGGAGGGAGGAGGTGAGAGGGAGGAGGTGGGAGGTGGGAGGGAGGAGGGGGGAGGGAGGAGGGGGAGGAGAGGTGAGAGGGAGGAGGTGGGAGGGAGGAGGGGAGGGAGGAGGGGGGAGGTGGAGGGAGGAGGTGGGAGGGAGGAGGGAGGAGGTGAGAGGGAGGAGGTGGGAGGGAGGAGGTGGGAGGGAGGAGGGGGGAGGGGGGAGGGGGGAGGTGGGAGGGGGGAGGGGGGAGGGGGGAGGAGGTGAGAGGGAGGAGGTGGGAGGAGGAGGGGGAGGGAGGAGGAGTGGAGGGAGGAGGGAGGAGGTGAGAGGGAGGAGGTGGGAGGGAGGAGGTGAGAGGGAGGAGGTGGGAGGGAGGAGGGAGGAGGTGGAGGGAGGAGGTGAGAGGAGGGGAGGAGGTGGGAGGGAGGAGGTGAGAGGGAGGAGGTGGAGGTGAGAGGGAGGAGGTGGAGGGAGGAGGTGGAGGGGGGAGGGGGGAGGGAGGAGGGAGGAGGTGGGAGGGAGGAGGGAGGAGGTGAGAGGGAGGAGGTGGGAGGGAGGAGGTGGGAGGGAGGAGGTGAGAGGGAGGAGGTGGGAGGGAGGAGGTGGGGTGAGAGGGAGGAGGTGGGAGGGAGGAGGTGGGAGGGAGGAGGGGGGAGGGAGGAGGGGGGAGGAGAGGGAGGAGGTGGGAGGAGGAGGGAGGAGGTGGGAGGGAGGAGGTGAGAGGGAGGAGGTGGGAGGGAGGAGGTGGGAGGGAGGAGGGAGGAGGTGGGAGGGAGGAGGTGGGAGGGAGGAGGGAGGAGGTGGGAGGGAGGAGGTGGGAGGGAGGAGGTGGGAGGAGGAGGGAGGAGGTGGGAGGAGGAGGTGGGAGGGAGGAGGTGGGAGGGAGGAGGGAGGAGGTGGGAGGGAGGAGGTGGGAGGGAGGAGGTGGGAGGAGGAGGGAGGAGGGGGGAGGGAGGAGGGGGGGGGGGGGAGGGGGGAGGAGGTGAGAGGGAGGAGGTGGAGGGGAGGTGAGAGGGAGGAGGTGGGAGGGGAGGTGAGAGGGAGGAGGTGGGAGGGAGGAGGTGAGAGGGAGGAGGTGGGAGGGAGGAGGTGGGAGGGAGGAGGTGGGAGGGAGGAGGTGAGAGGGAGGAGGTGGGAGGTGAGAGGGAGGAGGTGGGAGGGAGGAGGTGGGAGGGAGGAGGTGAGAGGGAGGAGGTGGGAGGGAGGAGGTGGGAGGGAGGAGGGAGGAGGAGGGGGGAGGAGGTGGGAGGGAGGAGGTGGGAGGGAGGAGGTGGGAGGAGGTGGGAGGAGGTGGGAGGGAGGTGGGAGGAGGTGGGAGGAGGAGGTGGGAGGAGGAGGGGAGGTGAGAGGGAGGAGGTGGGAGGGAGGAGGTGGGAGGGAGGAGGTGAGAGGGAGGAGGGAGGAGGTGGGAGGGAGGAGGGAGGAGGTGGGAGGGAGGAGGTGAGAGGGAGGAGGGAGGAGGTGAGAGGGAGGAGGGGGGAGGGGGGAGGGAGGAGGGGAGGGGGAGGAGGGAGGAGGGAGGAGGGGGGGGGGAGGGGGGAGGGAGGAGGTGGGAGGGAGGAGGTGGGAGGGAGGAGGGAGGAGGTGA
Source organism: Poecilia reticulata (assembly GCF_904066995.2). Classification (NCBI taxonomy): domain Eukaryota; kingdom Metazoa; phylum Chordata; class Actinopteri; order Cyprinodontiformes; family Poeciliidae; genus Poecilia; species Poecilia reticulata. The sequence continues at coordinate 802,309 of NC_088850.1, read as the reverse complement.
GAGGGAGGAGGGAGGAGGTGGGAGGGAGGAGGTGGGAGGGAGGAGGGAGGAGGTGAGAGGGAGGAGGGAGGAGGTGGGAGGGAGGAGGTGGGAGGGAGGAGGTGGGAGGGAGGAGGGAGGAGGGGGGAGGGAGGAGGGAGGAGGTGAGAGGGAGGAGGGAGGAGGGGGGAGGGAGGAGGGGGGAGGAGGAGGGAGGAGGGAGGAGGTGGGAGGGAGGAGGTGGGAGGGAGGAGGGAGGAGGTGGGAGGGAGGAGGTGAGAGGGAGGAGGGAGGAGGGGAGAGGGAGGAGGGGGGAGGGAGGAGGTGAGAGGGAGGAGGGAGGAGGTGAGAGGGAGGAGGTGGGAGGGAGGAGGGAGGAGGGGGGAGGGAGGAGGGGGGAGGGGGAGGGAGGAGGGGGGAGGGAGGAGGTGGAGAGGGGGGAGGGGGGAGGGGGGAGGGGGGAGGGAGGAGGGAGGAGGGGGGAGGGGGGAGGGGGGAGGGAGGAGGTGAGAGGGAGGAGGTGAGAGGGAGGAGGTGAGAGGGAGGAGGTGGGAGGGAGGAGGTGGAGAGGGAGGAGGTGAGAGGGAGGAGGAGGTGGGAGGGAGGAGGTGAGAGGGAGGAGGGAGGAGGTGAGAGGGAGGAGGTGGGAGGGAGGAGGTGAGGAGGTGAGAGGGAGGAGGGAGGAGGTGAGAGGAGGAGGTGGAGGGAGGAGGTGAGAGGGAGGAGGTGGGAGGGAGGAGGGAGGAGGGAGGAGGGGGGAGGGAGGAGGGGGGAGGGAGGGAGGTGAGAGGGAGGAGGGAGGAGGTGAGAGGGAGGAGGTGGGAGGAGGAGGGAGGAGGTGAGAGGGAGGAGGTGGGAGGGAGGAGGTGAGAGGGAGGAGGGAGGAGGTGAGAGGGAGGAGGGAGGAGGGAGGAGGGAGGAGGTGAGAGGGAGGAGGGAGGAGGTGGGAGGGAGGAGGGAGGAGGAGGGAGAGGGAGGAGGGAGGAGGTGAGAGGGAGGAGGTGGGAGGGAGGAGGGAGGAGGTGAGAGGGAGGAGGGAGGAGGTGGGAGGGAGGAGGGAGGAGGTGGGAGGGAGGAGGTGGGAGGGAGGAGGGAGGAGGTGAGAGGGAGGAGGGAGGAGGTGGGAGGGAGGAGGTGGGAGGGAGGAGGTGAGAGGGAGGAGGTGGGAGGGAGGAGGTGGGAGGGAGGAGGGAGGAGGTGGGAGGGAGGAGGTGAGAGGGAGGAGGTGGGAGGGAGGAGGTGGGAGGGAGGAGGGAGGAGGTGAGAGGGAGGAGGTGGGAGGGAGGAGGTGAGAGGGAGGAGGTGGGAGGGAGGAGGGAGGAGGGAGGAGGTGAGAGGGAGGAGGTGAGAGGGAGGAGGGAGGAGGTGAGAGGGAGGAGGTGGGAGGGAGGAGGGAGGAGGTGAGAGGGAGGAGGTGGGAGGGAGGAGGGGGGAGGGAGGAGGGAGGAGGTGGGAGGGAGGAGGGAGGAGGGGGGAGGGAGGAGGGAGGAGGTGGGGGGAGGAGGGAGGAGGTGGGAGGAGGAGGTGGGAGGGAGGAGGTGGGAGGGAGGAGGGAGGAGGTGAGAGGGAGGAGGGAGGAGGTGGGAGGGAGGAGGTGGGAGGGAGGAGGGAGGAGGTGAGAGGGAGGAGGGAGGAGGTGGAGGGAGGAGGTGGGAGGGAGGAGGTGAGAGGGAGGAGGGAGGAGGTGGGAGGGAGGAGGGAGGAGGTGAGAGGGAGGAGGGAGGAGGGGGGAGGGAGGAGGGGGGAGGGGGGAGGGGGGAGGGAGGAGGTGGGAGGGAGGAGGTGGGAGGGAGGAGGGAGGAGGTGGGAGGGAGGAGGTGAGAGGGAGGAGGGAGGAGGTGAGAGGGAGGAGGGGAGAGGGAGGAGGTGGGAGGGAGGAGGGAGGAGGTGAGAGGGAGGAGGTGGGAGGGAGGAGGTGGGAGGGAGGAGGGGGGAGGGAGGAGGGAGGAGGTGAGAGGGAGGAGGGAGGAGGTGGGAGGGAGGAGGTGAGAGGGAGGAGGGGGAGGGAGGAGGTGGGAGGGAGGAGGTGAGAGGGAGGAGGGAGGAGGTGGGAGGGAGGAGGTGAGAGGGAGGAGGGAGGAGGTGAGAGGGAGGAGGTGAGAGGGAGGAGGTGGGAGGGAGGAGGTGAGAGGGAGGAGGTGAGAGGGAGGAGGTGGGAGGGAGGAGGTGAGAGGGAGGAGGGAGGAGGTGAGAGGGAGGAGGTGGGAGGGAGGAGGGAGGAGGTGGGAGGGAGGAGGGAGGAGGTGGGAGGGAGGAGGTGAGAGGGAGGAGGGAGGAGGTGAGAGGGAGGAGGTGAGAGGGAGGAGGTGGGAGGGAGGAGGTGGGAGGGAGGAGGTGGGAGGGAGGAGGTGAGAGGGAGGAGGGAGGAGGTGGGAGGGAGGAGGTGGGAGGGAGGAGGGAGGAGGTGAGAGGGAGGTCTAGTTCGCGTCTCCTGCGGACTCCCCGCTGTGAAGCCGCTAACAGGTTCTCCTGCCGCCCTGCAGAGTCTGGAGAAGATCAACAACCATCACGACCTGCAGCACAAACTGACCGAAGCCAAACTGCAGCAGGTCAACGCACAGCTGGCCGAGGCTGAGGGCAAACACAGGCGGGAGAAGGAATACGTGAGTGATGAAGATGATGAGGATGAAGGTGGTGGTGATGATGATGAAGGTGATGGTTGTGATGATGATGATGATGATGATGATGATGATGATGGTGAAGATGAAGGTGGTGAAGATGGTGATGATGATGAAGGTGGTGGTGATGATGAAGATGATGATGATTAGCTAAACCTTTAGCTTGAAGCTAAACCTTTAGCTTGAAGCTAAACCTTTAGCTTGCTAATTAAAGATTTGGATGGAAACTGTGATATTTATGAATGAGTGAATATGACGCTAAAAATGAACCTCCATGTTTTCCTCTGACAGAATAAAATCTAATTATTTCTGTTAATTTTAATCTGTGTAATTTTACATTTGGTAGATTTATAAGAAACATGATTCTAATTATTACAGTGAATCAACGTACATTCATGCTGTCATGTCTTCATGTGACTGCAGATGATTATATGGTCTAACGTGTTTCCATATGTGCAGCAGACCCTGTGACTGAGTGACTGTGTGTCTCTGTTGCCGTAGTTGCTTAGAGAAGCTATTGACAAAACAAAGAAATGCTTCGCTATGAAGGAGCAGGAGCTGGCCATGAAGAAGAAGGTAAAGACCGTCGGTAACCGCCTCGTCTGTTTCTGTTCCCTCCGACCAGTTACTGGTTCAGGCCGCTGAGTGGAAACTGCAGGCTAAGACTCTCACACAGCAGGCGACTGTCATGCAGGCACAGGTGAATATTCACGGCCAGAACACCTGGACAGGTAGAGCTGCAGCTCCAGACTCTCTGCCCTCCAGACGGTTCTGATCCAACAGCAGAGGCTAAAATATCATCTGCCATTACAACAGTAAGGCACACTGAGAATAAAGGTGCTGTTTCCAGAATAAAGCTGCAATAATCCAAGAGTTAAGTTGTAATATCACCAGAATAAAATCATGTCAGTTGGTGATGAAGCTGTAAAAATGCTCTTCTTTACCCCAGCAGAGCAGCAAACTTACGGAAACGGACAAAATGTGGAACATGTTTGGTTCTGAGTTCAGCTGCCGAGTCCACATCGGTTTAAAACGGTATTTTATGGCCTGCAGCGCCCCCTGCTGGCCATGGCTGCAAACCTTCACACTGACATCCTGAACGGTCTGAAAATGTGCTGAAGGAAATGCTGCCCCCTTGTGGCGGTTCCCCTCATCTGCAGACAAAACCGAAGAAGGAGGCAGCAGAACTTCAGCGCCTTCAGAACCACGTTTTAATCAAACATGCATGATAAAAGCAGGAATGAGCAGCTCTCTGTGTGACGACGCCACAGCCTGGAAGTCCATCTTCAGCCCCAGGAAACTCCTTAAATCCTTAAAATCTCCTTGTTCACGTCTTTTTCTCCTCGTTGGTTCGCAGCTGGCGCTCTACGCTCAGAAGTTTGACGAGTTTCAGGCGACGCTGGCCAAGAGCAACGAGATCTATGTCCGCTTCAAACAGGAGATGGACAACGTGAGGCGTCCAGATCCATTCAAATCTGCTCACATTCTGTCGTTAGAGTCATAATGACAGCTGAATGTTTCTGTGTGTAGATGACTGAGAAGATGAAGAAGGTGGAGAAGGAGGCAAACCTCTGGAAGACCAGGTTTGAGAACTGCAACAAGACGCTGATCGACATGATTGAGGAGGTAAGCCGATTGGACCGGAGGTCAATCAGAGCCGACATGCTGAGAGGTCGATGTTCTGTAGATACTTTGGATCAATCATCACCCAGGACTCGGAGTCCCTCTGGTCTACAGCACATCTGCACAGGTTTCACTCTGAGCCCCACGTTGGGCACCGATCTGCAGAGGGCGCTGGTCAGTGGCAAAAAGATGGAAATGAAACCATCTGCTCCACATCAGGCAGCAGGGCAGACGGTGGAGCTGCATATAGAGATCCACAAACTCCCCCATGGTTACCAAAACCTTCCTGTGGAGTGAGTGAGTTTGAGACGCTTCCTAACCCGAGTACGTCTCTGACTCATCAAGCAACTTCCTCCTTCACCAGCGGAAACAGAGCCGTCAGATGTTAGCGGTTGGAGGATGTTCCCTTTCTCTCATGCTAAAGACCACGAGGCATTTCTCCCGCTAGCACCTCCCCAACCGAGCCGGACGTTCTAGGCAGACGGACCGGAGTTGAAGCGGACCAAACAGGGCTGGTGTGAATGCAGCACAGAAGGTCCTCATTGTGGACCACTTGGCTAATTAAATCCACTTATCTCAGAGGCTGGAACCCAACCCAGATATTAGATCTGGAAGTTTCTGCGATCAGACTGAGCTCCGTCAGCAGCATCGGTTAGCATTGGTTACCATTTTGTTTCTTCTTCTTCTGCAGAGAACAGAGAAAGGCAGAGAGTACGACCTGTTCGTCCTGAAGATCCAGAAGCTGGAGAAGCTCTGCCGTGTTCTGCAGGAGGAGAGGAAAGGACTCTACGACAAGATCCGAGAGGTCCGCCAGTCCAGCGCCGGCCTCCCGTCCAAGCTAGCCAACTTCACCGAGAACGCTGGAGTTCCTGAAGACGCTGCCATGCCGGACCTGGAGGGGCTTCAGGAGCTCCAGGAGGACGACCCGGTTCTGACGGAGAACATCGCCCGGCTGCGGCAGGAGCAGGCCAAGCTGCAGGAGTTCGCCGCCGCCCTGCTGGCCGCGCCGGGCGATAACGAGGAGCAGGACGAGAAAAAGGAGCAGAGCGCCGAAGATGATGTCATCGTCTCCGCCATCGCTCAGTTCCAAACCAGAACCGACGTCAAGGAAGGTCCGGCTTCAGCGCCTGGTCAGGCAGAAGGCGGAGAAGAGAAGGCTGAAGGTCCACCTGTGGTTCTGCTGAAGGCTCCAGAACCGCAGGTAACCGGGTCAGAACCAACCGACCCGGTTATGCCTCCGGAGGTGGAGCAGAGTCCGACACAAGTCAGAGAGGATGTCCAACAGCCAGCAACCTCAGAACCAGGCAGGGCAGATCCAGAACCAGAACCAGGCAGGGTGGATCCAGAACCCGGCAGGGCGGAGCCAGAACCAGGCAGGGTGGATCCAGAACCCGGCAGGGCGGATCCAGAACCAGAACCAGGCAGGGCGGATCCAGAACCAGAACCAGGCAGGGCAGATCCAGAACCAGAACCAGGCAGGGTGGATCCAGAACCAGGCAGGGCAGATCCAGAACCAGAACCAGGCAGGGTGGATCCAGAACCAGGCAGGGCGGATCCAGAACCAGGCAGGGCGGATCCAGAACCAGAACCAGGCAGGGACAGATCCAGAACCAGGCAGGGCGGATCCAGAACCAGGCAGGGCAGATCCAGAACCAGGCAGGGCGGATCCAGAACCAGGCAGGGCAGATCCAGAACCAGGCAGGGCGGATCCAGATCCAGAACCAGGCAGGGAAGATCCAGAACCAGGCAGGGCGGATCCAGAACCAGGCAGGGAAGATCCAGAACCAGGCAGGGCGGATCCAGAACCAGAAGCTTTAGAGACAGAACGTCTGAAGGAGACCAGTTTGGTGAAACCAGTCCTCCCAGTGGAAGAGGTTCTGGTCCAGCAGTTGCCCAGTGGGCCAGAACCAGGAGAGTCCAGTAAACCGTCTAACGGGTCAACCAAAGCAGCCGGCGGGAAGCAAATCCCCAAGAAAAAGAAGAAAAGAAACAGCAAGAGCAGCAGCTGAACCTCGAGCCGTGTGTGTGTGTGTGTGTGTGTGTGTTTGTAATACCTTGTGGGGACCATTTTCCTGACACTACGTTGTGGGGACCCACTGCTCCTTGTGGGACCGAAGTCTGGTCTCCACAAGGGGAAACTCTGTTTTTGGGTCAGGGGTCAGGACTACGGTGTGAATTGAGTTTTGGTTGGAGTTAGAATAAGATTTAGGCCGTAGAAATGAATGGAAGTCAATGGAAAGTCCCCACAAAGATAGCAATGAAAATGCGTGTGTGCGTTTGTAAAGGTCAGCTGTCCGAATGAAGACGAAGCTTGACCAGCTGGAGGAGATGCCTCACTACATTTACTGCATGTTTAGTGAATCTAAAGCCAGAGTTGGTATCCATGGCAACCGCAATCAATAAAGTGGATTTTTTAAAAACAACTTTGATGTTTTCTGTCTTTGCTGCCTGAACATCAAGACTTTTGACGAGAGTTTGCTGAATTCGCAGCCCTCTCGGAGAATCAAATTTAGATCTGAAGCTAAACATTTATTTTGTTAGCTAAATACTTAGCCAGCTAATTAAAACAAAGCAGTTTCTCAGCCATAAAGCTCTTTGTGCAGTAAGTTATACTTTTAACCCCTTTGAGTTGCCCTGCTGAAGTTTGGTGAAACACTTACGGAAGTAATATTCAGATAACTAGAACATTTCTGAAGAAGTTTAAACATGGCCTACCGAAGTGTGTCGGTTTGAACCCAGTTCCAGCATCGGTGTACTAATGCTGAAAATTAGCATCAATGCTAAGTTTAGCTAACATACTCAATAGCATGTGGAGTATCATTATCATGTTAACTTGCGTGGACTTACTCCATTCTGTATGCTAAAATTACTGTATAAACTAAATTAGCCAAAATGCTATGGTTAGCTTAAATGTTAGTAGCATGTGTGGTATCATCAGAATGTTGACTTGCATTGATTTACTCAATTCAGTATGATAAACATAGCTAATAAATCTAAATTTTAGGTAGAGTTAATGTTAGCATATGGGCTATCACTAGCACATGGAGCAACTAGCATGTTGACTCGACCAGTAGGGTGGAGATTATCACCACCATGTTGACTAAAATGCTTCACTTAGTATGCAAAGCTAAGATTTATATGAAAATTAGCTGAAAGGCTACTTTTAGTGTGTGGGTTATCACTAGCATGTCGACACTACCATGAGAAACCCACAGCTGAAAATTACCTGCTGTGTAAAATATGAAGGCTTTTATTTTGTACGGTATGCGATGCTCTTATTCTGACAGTCCAATGTGGTTGTCAGTTAATGGACATCAAGTTTCACCATGTGGAGCTTACTTCCTTTGCTCTCCGCCATCTTGCTTGTAGTTCTAACCTTGACCTCTGCCCTCCTCAGTGTCCCGTTGCTATGGCAACTGTCTGCCAGCTCTGGTGCGAGTGAGAAACAGAGTTCTACCTTCTAGCTGTCGGAGTCAGTCAGTTTCACTGAAGAAACCAGTTCCAGCAGCTGCAAAAAACTCGTTGGAAGCGTCTGCGACGTCCATCCGTCTCCTGCGGTTCATATCCGGACGTCATCCAGTGACAGCATGAAAGCCAGAGATGGAGAGAGACCCTGGTCAGGTCCGGAAACTGGGAGGAAGATGGAGGACTGGGAGTTTCCCTCCGACATCAGGGGGATGCATTCATTTTTATTATATATTCTTCATCCATCCATCCATTTTCTTTCACCCCTGTCCCTCAGTGGGGTCAGGAGGTGCTGGTGCCTCTCCAGCTAGCGTGCTGGGCGAGAGGCGGGGTCACCTGGACAGGTCGCCAGTCTGTCGCAGGGCAACACAGAGACACACAACCATGCACACACACACTCACACCTAGGGGTAATTTAGAGAGACCAATTAACCTGACAGTCATGTTTCTGGACTGTGGGAGGAAACCGGAGTACCTGGAGAAAACCCACCATGCACAGGGAGAACATGGAGACTCCATGCAGAAAGACCGGGAATCGAACCCAGAACCTTCTTGCTGCAAGGCAACAGCTCTACCAACTGCGCCACTGTGCAGCCCTGCTATATTCTTCATAGTTATATAAAATATTCCATTTAGTCATTTTAAATTTATTATTATTGTTGTTATTATTGGATTTATTTTAAAGATTTTTTATTGCTTTTTTAATATATATTTTTTTCAAACCCATAAATAAATGAAATAATTGTCTGGGTTTGAAACACGGATGAGTTTTTAAGACAGGAAAGAAGCAAAACGAGCTTTAGATAAATTAATAAAAGGTTAAAATCCAACCATTGGACTGAAACTCCCTCAGGTTGTATTTTATCCTGAAGACATTTATGTTGATAACTTAGGCAGCAGCGAGTCTGTGGTTTTGGATTGAGCGGGAAAACCCGGAAAGAAAAGAGCAGAAACAATCGGCTGGGATTGAAACCAGAAGGTTCAGTTCCAGCACCGAGCCGCTCAGTTTTTACGGAAGCAGGAAACTGTTTGGTCTCAAAGACATTTCAGAATAGATTCCTCCAGCAGGTCCTGGTGTGTCTGCAGCTGGAATGAGACGGAAACCGTCATTTGTGTTCGGCTGGGTTTCGGTTCTCTACCAGAACAGGCCTGCATAGCGAGAGGTGCGGAGCCGGTGGAACCACCTGGAGATGTTCTCCAGGTCCCGGTCGAAGGCTCCGAACATCCGGGCCAGAGTGTGCTCGGGTTTCCTGGTGATGTTCATCCTGGTTTCAAGGTAATCCAGAAGCAAGACGTCGAAACTGTTTCTTGCGAGCAGGGCGACTTTGAAAAGTTTCTGGATTGACCCGAAAGCCTCGTGGATTTCCTTGGAAATGGCCGCAGCGACGCGCTTCAGGTTTTCTGGCTGCAGCTCGAGTTGGGAACCAGCCATCTGGTTCTGTTGGACCATCAACCCGCACAGACGGCTCACCATCAGTTTCCGAACATCCGACGGGAAGAACTCGTACAGCTCCTCGGGGACGTTGATCATGTTTCTCAGGAGCAGACAGCAGAAGATGACGCCGCTGTCTGCGGTCGGCCCGGTGGCCGGAGACCGCGGATCGGACTGGTGGTCTGGGCTGGTACCGCGTCTGTGGCAGTCCGGGATCCTCACTCCAAGCTGCTCTGCCAGAGCTTCAATCAGCGCCCCGTCAAACTCCTCGTCTCTCTTCATCGCCGACTTCACCATGTTTTCAGACGAGCCGAACCGCCGGTGCAGAGTTTCAGAAACGGTTGTCACGATGTCCGATAAGTTGTCCTTGGTGATGATGACCAGAACTCCGTCTGGGTCCCCGGTGGAAATCATCAGCATCTTCAGGCGCTTCTGCATCTTCGCCATGCTGCTCTCTGAGAGGATGTTCTTGGCGTTTATGTCGCAGTTTCTAAGAGTCCTGATGATCATAACACACACCATGGAGTTGATCTTGTCCTTTTTCCCAGGAGGACCGTAGACCAGGTTCTGTCTCAGTACTTCCACCATCTCTACATCATCGAACGACATTTTGGATTTGATTTATTTCTCTTCTGGGAACAAACAACCAACAACAAGCGGCTCCTGGCATAATTAGGTGATTAGCAGGACTCTGGAGAACGTATCTACACAGTGAGGAGGAAACTGAGACATTTGACTCTGGTGTTTTGTACCTGCTTCATGTCTAAAAACTGCCAAAATGCTTTTTCTTTGTCAGTGTGTCATGTTGGTGACTGAAGGCTGTTTTGACTTCAACACATTTCTTCAGACAGGTTGGTAGAAGAAATGCTGTCCAGAATGTTTCTATAAGCCGACTAATTTCTATACCTAATGATTATGTGATACTTAGTGTGTGAGTTGTGTTCATGGTAATTATTTCTGACTTTTTTACGCTTTATCTTGTAGGTGGTGAAATGCTCTACAGGCTAAAGGGGGCAGAGTAATGTGAACATGATGGTGACACACACACAGGTGGGTCTGATCAGTTTTGCTCACACTTCTTTTTAAAATATTTATTATCCTAATGTTTCTGCTCTATTTCCTGTTTTTGGAAAAACCAGGCATTCTTCTGTTGGTTCTTGTTCTCCTTCCTACATTCAAAGGCTACAGGAAAAATGCCAAACCAGCTCATGTCAAGCTGTGGACCCTGTTGTCAGATATGTGCAGGTATGTGTTACTCTAATGATCCTAGGTCTTTGTAGAAGCACTTCCTCATTGGCTTCATTTGCTATTAAATGTAGCTGTGCTCTTTGTGGTTAATAATATTTATTATTTGTCTTAACATTTTGCCAAATATGGGAGCGAGTGTTGAAGCCTTCCTCATTGCTGTGGAACCAGGACAGCCCTTCCTCCTTCATGTTGGTGAAAACAAGAGCAGCACCAAAGACACTTCACCATCAGTGATCACAAGACTATGGCTGCTTCCAATGAACTTTCACAGCACACTTCACCTTCAGTGCAAAGTACCATAAATAAATGACCTTTGTTGTATATTGTTATCAGCGCTGTTTGATGTTTTGAAATAAAAGTAGATTATAAACTGCAACTTGTGTTTTTGTAGATTCAAATAACATCTAATGTGTTTTAAAATAGATGTGGGGATTATTGACCACCAGTGGGATTTTCTGGGGAAAAAAGGTTTTATTGGCTCTTGTGGCCTTTATTTGATGGTGACAGAAAGGTGGATAATGAGAGACGGAGGTGAAGACATGCAGCAAAGGCCCGGAAGCGAACCCAGAACAGCAGGAAGCGAACCCAGAACAGCAGGAAGCGAACCCAGAACAGCAGGAAGCGAACCCAGAACAGCAGGAAGCGAACCCAGAACAGCAGGAAGCGAACCCAGAACAGCAGGAAGCGAACCCAGAACAGCAGGAAGCGAACCCAGAACAGCAGGAAGCGAACCCAGAACAGCAGGAAGCGAACCCAGGAAGCGAACCCAGAACAGCAGGAAGCGAACCCAGAACAGCAGGAAGCGAACCCAGAACAGCAGGAAGCGAACCCAGAACAACAGGAAGCGAACCCAGGACAGCCGGAAGCGAACCCAGAACAGCAGGAAGCGAACCCAGAACAGCAGGAAGCGAACCCAGAACAGCAGGAAGCGAACTCAGAACAGCAGGAAGCGAACCCAGAACAACAGGAAGCGAACCCAGGACAGCCGGAAGCGAACCCAGAACAGCAGGAAGCGAACCCAGGACAGCCGGAAGCGAACCCAGAACAGCAGGAAGCGAACCCAGAACAGCAGGAAGAGAACCCAGAACAGCAGGAAGCGAACCCAGAACAGCAGGAAGCGAACCCGGAACAGCAGGAAGCGAACCCAGAACAACAGGAAGCGAACCCAGAACAACAGGAAGCGAACCCAGAACAACAGGAAGCGAACCCAGAACAGCAGGAAGCGAACCCAGGAAGAGAACCCAGAACAGCAGGAAGAGAACCCAGAACAGCAGGAAGCGAACCCAGAACAGCAGGAAGCGAACCCAGAACAGCAGGAAGCGAACCCAGGAAGCGAACCCAGAACAGCAGGAAGCGAACCCAGAACAGCAGGAAGCGAACCCAGAACAGCAGGAAGCGAACCCAGAACAACAGGAAGCGAACCCAGGACAGCCGGAAGCGAACCCAGAACAGCAGGAAGCGAACCCAGGACAGCAGGAAGCGAACCCAGAACAGCAGGAAGCGAACCCAGAACAGCAGGAAGCGAACCCAGGACAGCCGGAAGCGAACCCAGAACAGCAGGAAGCGAACCCAGAACAGCAGGAAGCGAACCCAGAACAGCAGGAAGCGAACCCAGAACAGCAGGAAGAACCCAGAACAGCAGGAAGCGAACCCAGAACAGCAGGAAGCGAACCCGGAACAGCAGGAAGCGAACCCAGAACAACAGGAAGCGAACCCAGAACAACAGGAAGCGAACCCAGAACAGCAGGAAGCGAACCCAGGAAGAGAACCCAGAACAGCAGGAAGAGAACCCAGAACAGCAGGAAGCGAACCCAGATCAGCAGGAAGCAAACCTAGGAAGCGAACCCAGAACAGCAGGAAGCGAACCCAGGAAGCGAACCCAGAACAGCAGGAAGCGAACCCAGAACAGCAGGAAGCGAACCCAGGAAGCGAACCCAGAACAGCAGGAAGCGAACCCAGAACAGCAGGAAGCGAACCCAGAACAGCAGGAAGCGAACCCAGGAAGCGAACCCAGAACAGCAGGAAGCGAACCCAGAACAGCAGGAAGCGAACCCAGGAAGCGAACCCAGAACAGCAGGAAGCGAACCCAGAACAGCAGGAAGCGAACCCAGGAAGCGAACCCAGAACAGCAGGAAGCGAACCCAGAACAGCAGGAAGCGAACCCAGAACAGCAGGAAGCGAACCCAGATCAGCAGGAAGCGAACCTAGGAAGCGAACCCAGAACAGCAGGAAGCGAACCCAGGACAGCAGGAAGCGAACTCAGAACAGCAGGAAGCGAACCCAGGACAGCAGGAAGCGAACCCAGAACAGCAGGAAGCGAACCCAGAACAGCAGGAAGCGAAGCCAGAACAGCAGGAAGCGAACCCAGAACAGCAGGAAGCGAACCCAGAACAGCAGGAAGAGAACCCAGAACAGCAGGAAGCGAACCCAGAACAGCCGGAAGCGAACCCAGAACAGCAGGAAGCGAACCCAGAACAGCAGGAAGCGAACCCAGGACAGCAGGAAGCGAACCCAGGACAGCAGGAAGCGAACCCAGGACAGCAGGAAGCGAACCCAGGAAGCAAACCCAGGACAGCCGGAAGCGAACCCAGAACAGCAGGAAGCGAACCCAGGACAGCAGGAAGCGAACCCAGGACAGCAGGAAGCGAACCCAGGACAGCAGGAAGCGAACCCAGGAAGCAAACCCAGGACAGCCGGAAGCGAACCCAGAACAGCAGGAAGCGAACCCAGAACAGCAGGAAGCGAACCCAGGAAGCGAACCCAGAACAGCAGGAAGAGAACCCAGAACAGCAGGAAGCGAACCCAGAACAGCAGGAAGCGAACCCAGAACAGCAGGAAGCGAACCCAGGAAGCGAACCCAGAACAGCAGGAAGCGAACCCAGATCAGCAGGAAGCGAACCTAGGAAGCGAACCCAGAACAGCAGGAAGCGAACCCAGGACAGCAGGAAGCGAACCCAGAACAGCAGGAAGAGAACCCAGAACAGCAGGAAGCGAACCCAGAACAGCAGGAAGCGAACCCAGAACAGCAGGAAGCGAACCCAGAACAGCAGGAAGCGAAGCCAGAACAGCAGGAAGCGAACCCAGAACAGCAGGAAGTGAACCCAGAACAGCAGGAAGCGAACCCAGAACAGCAGGAAGCGAACCCAGAACAGCAGGAAGAGAACCCAGAACAGCAGGAAGCGAACCCAGAACAGCCGGAAGCGAACCCAGAACAGCAGGAAGCGAACCCAGAACAGCAGGAAGCGAACCCAGAACAGCAGGAAGCGAACCCAGGACAGCAGGAAGCGAACCCAGGACAGCAGGAAGCGAACCCAGGACAGCAGGAAGCGAACCCAGGAAGCAAACCCAGGACAGCCGGAAGCGAACCCAGAACAGCAGGAAGCGAACCCAGAACAGCAGGAAGCGAACCCAGGAAGCGAACCCAGAACAGCAGGAAGCGAACCCAGAACAGCAGGAAGCGAACCCAGAACAGCAGGAAGCGAACCCAGATCAGCAGGAAGCGAACCTAGGAAGCGAACCCAGAACAGCAGGAAGCGAACCCAGGACAGCAGGAAGCGAACCTAGGAAGCGAACCCAGAACAGCAGGAAGCGAACCCAGGACAGCAGGAAGCGAACCCAGAACAGCAGGAAGCGAACCCAGGACAGCAGGAAGTGAACCCAGAACAGCAGGAAGTGAACCCAGAACAGCAGGAAGCGAACCCAGAACAGCAGGAAGCGAACCCAGAACAGCAGGAAGCGAACCCAGAACAGCAGGAAGAGAACCCAGAACAGCAGGAAGCGAACCCAGAACAGCAGGAAGCGAACCCAGAACAGCAGGAAGCGAACCCAGAACAGCAGGAAGCGAACCCAGAACAGCCGGAAGCGAACCCAGAACAGCAGGAAGCGAACCCAGAACAGCAGGAAGCGAACCCAGAACAGCAGGAAGCGAACCCAGAACAGCAGGAAGCGAACCCAGAACAGCAGGAAGAGAACCCAGAACAGCAGGAAGAGAACCCAGAACAGCAGGAAGCGAACCCAGAACAGCAGGAAGCGAACCCAGAACAGCAGGAAGCGAACCCAGAACAGCAGGAAGCGAACCCAGGACAGCAGGAAGCGAACCCAGGAAGCGAACCCAGAACAGCAGGAAGCGAACCCAGGACAGCAGGAAGTGAACCCAGAACAGCAGGAAGTGAACCCAGAACAGCAGGAAGTGAACCCAGAACAGCAGGAAGCGAACCCAGAACAGCCGCGTCAAGTCGGGCCTTCATATGTGGGTTGAGTTTAACCCCTGCACCACCAGAGCTCACCCTACCAATAGTATTTTAAAACTCAGATTTCTATGTTCTATATTTAACACTATTCTGTGTTAAAGGAACACATTGTGTTATTTTTGACACTATATACTAGTGTTGTGTAAATCAACACTGATGTGTTAAATTTCAACTACTGAGTGTTGATTCAACACAAATAACACTTTCTAAAGTGTAAATTTAACACAATCAAGAGTGGACCAATATAGACACTTTCAAAGTGTTAATTCAACTCTAAAGGAGTTGAATTAATTTGCTGTGTGTGATGGAAACGGAAAATTTAGAAAAAAAAAACCTCCTACATTTTTCAAAAAAGGTTTTTTATACTTACTTGAGGTGTTTATTGGATTTATTTGGGGAAAAGAGTTATTGCACAAAAAGGAGAATGTAAAAACATTAAGTTCTAATGTAGCAAACTTTCCATCACTTGAATAATCTGAAGGCCAGCCGTCATTTCGACCGGTTACAATTTACACCCTGAATATTTGATGCCGACACGTAGAGATGTTCAGTTCTACAGGGAGTGCAGGTACTATAAATTAATCAATAACAAAAATCCCATCTGAGTCTCAGCTCTGATCTGAAATCTCAACTAACTGCATCTTAATATCTGGGGGCTAAAAGCACATTAAAGAGTGATTAAGGTCTGATGTCCAACGACGTCATGAATTTATGTAAATAGTTATGAAACTGTGTTATTTTCATCAAACTGTAAGATATTCCTGCTAATTTAACCTCATTAGGTAAAATAACTGAGTAAAGAAGGCCCAGACTATGTTAATGGATCAGAACCGGAGAGTTTGAGGTGTTCAGAACCGGTTCATGGTTACACTGGGGGTTAAACCTGCAGCATGTTCTGGTTTCATTCAGGTTCTACTGGCTTGGAATGTTAGAGCTTTTATTGTGAAGCCCTGACATTCAGCTTCCGGCATGGTGTGTATTTGTGGAGCCGAGAAGCTTTAAACGACCGAGCTGCTGTTTCCAGCCATTAATGAGGATCATCGGAACATGAAGTGGGTCTGGGCCTGAACATGGCCCACAACAGAAGCTTCTTCCTCCAAGGTAAGCGGTGACACTCCGCACCGGACCGGACCGGACCGGACCGCTGCTGCTTCACCCGCACTCAGCCACCGGGACTCCGGCTGGCTCCATGCTGCTTCTCCCCATCATCCTCTGCCCGGCCGGGGGGCAGGGAGGGCCGAATGCTCGGGGCTGGGCCGGCTGGGGGACCGGCTATGGTTCGGGTTCGGTTGTTTGTGACCGGAATCGGCTCTGTTCTGGGGGCTGCAGCTACCCCCGTTAGCGCTGCTGTTAGCTGGATGTAGCTGCAGCATAGCCGGGCCTTCCTGTGGCTGGGAGGGGAGGCTGTTGGCCCCAGAGCTGCCTGGCTGACCGCGGATGGAGGCGCAAACAAGTAAACAATAAACAAACAAACAAATAAACGGCCTCTGATTGGCCAGAGTTCACTAACAGAATGCTAACTGGTGCTAACGAACATGCTAACAGGCTAGCTGTAGATCTGAGAGGGAAACATGTAAACAAGCAGGATTGGTGTGAATTCAGAGGAAATATAATCTGCACAGGATAATAAATCCAAACATGAGGTATTATGAGTTTCTCTGTTTCTATTATTGTAGTTACTATTTACTAAAATCAGATAAAAACTCCTAAAATTAGATTAAATGGAAACGGGATTCCTTCAAATTAATTAGCGTACAAAACAGATATTACAGTTCACACAAACGAGAATATATATATATATATATATATATATATATAGTGTGTGTGTTTATGGGTCAAATATCTTTAATCAGTTATCTCTAACTTGTAACCAGCTCCTCTTTGCTGAAAAGTTGTTAGTATATTAGTTTGGTCCAAGTGTGCTGAGATATTTGCACTAAACTGGATAAAATACTATTTGCAGTGTAATTTGAAATGAATCCTGATTATTTTTACAGTGCAGATGTTTAGGTGGCAACCAGCTGGGTGGTTTGTTTTTCTCATAGGTGTGTTTTAGATTCAGGTATTTGTCTTTGAATGGAGCTTCAGGGCTACGTTGGGGCCGGTTGAGCCTGATTGGGCCCAGTGTTCTGGTTCTGGCTGTGTGGACCTCATCCAGAGCCAGTTTACCTGCAGCCAGGTGACCCAGGCCCAGCAGAGGCGTCCAATCAGCTGCTTCAGAGCCAGGAAACAGGAAGTGTTGTGGTGCGGCTGGTGTTCAGGTTCACGGTTCCTCAGCCGGAAAGAGGAGAAAATAAAAACTACAAACTACAGAAAACTCATTCATTAACAAAATGCTGCAATAAAACAGTAGAAATTATGTAAAAATAACCAAAGTCTTCCCAGAATTCCTCAGCCGTGTCCGTCTGACTGAAACGATTAATCAAATTAATCGTGATTAATCGATATTTGAATCAACAGTCAACTAATTTCACTAATTAATTAATCATTAGCTGGATTACACGGACTCAAAAAGGTGATTTGCTGAATAAAAACTTATTCAGAAACGTATAACGAAGCCAAAACTGTACAAAAATCTAAACATTTAATGTAAAACCAACTTTTTCTGTAAATCTGTTTCACTCTAAACTCAGGTTGTAGCTTTAGCTTCACTTGGATTAGATTTAACATTTCAGGTAATAAATGTTTTCCTTTTTATTTTAAAAACTGAATTTAATTATTTTCCAGTTGGATGTGTGTGAAATATTGCATTAAAAAGGTTTTAGAGGTTAAATGTAAATATGTATAAATGCCTTTTTTAATCCAGTTAATCGGTTAATTATTAGAATAACCAATTAATCATCATAATAATCGATCAGTTACCGGTTAGTAAAATGATCGTTGCAGCGTCTGGAGCGGCTCTCAGTCGGATCCGTCTGGTTCCGGTAGTCGGTTCTGCAGGGTCCAGAATTTCTCCCAGTCGGGTCCGACTCGCCCTCCACTGTGTGCAGCTGGAACCGGCCCGACTCATGTGATGCATGTGTTCTGACCCGGTTCTGGCTTGTGTTCTTCTGCTGTTCCTGTTCTGACCCGGTTCTGGTTTTACTGTCTAAGCCCTGAATAGATCCGAGAGCAGGAGAGATGGAGGCTTCAAGCACAGCTGGAGCTTCTCGCTTCCTGGTGACGCCGAGGCGGAAACCCGACACCAGTAAGCAGCTCTGCTCTCACGTTTTATCCCGACCGCCAAGGGCTGTCCTGGTGCTGCTGCTGTCATTCCCACCGTCATTCGCTTCCATTAGCCTCTGTTAGCTGCCATTAGCCTCCATTAGCCTCTGTTAGCTGCCATTAGCCTCTGTTAGCTTCCATTAGCCTCCATTAGCCTCTGTTAGCTTCCATTAGCCTCTGTTAGCTACCATTAGCCTCTGTTAGCTTCCATTAGCCTCTGTTAGCTTCCATTAGCCTCTGTTAGCTTCCATTAGCCTCTGTTAGCTTCCATTAGCCTCTGTTAGCTACCATTAGCCTCTGTTAGCTTCCATTAGCCTCTGTTAGCTTCCATTAGCCTCTGTTAGCTTCCATTAGCCTCTGTTAGCTTCCATTAGCCTCTGTTAGCTTCCATTAGCCTCTGTTAGCTTCCATTAGCCTCTGTTAGCTTCCATTAGCCTCCATTAGCCTCTGTTAGCTTCCATTAGCCTCTGTTAGCTTCCATTAGCCTCTGTTAGCTTCCATTAGCCTCTGTTAGCTTCCATTAGCCTCTGTTAGCTTCCATTAGCCTCTGTTAGCTACCATTAGCCTCCATTAGCCTCTGTTAGCTTCCATTAGCCTCTGTTAGCTTCCATTAGCCTCTGTTAGCTTCCATTAGCCTCTGTTAGCTTCCATTAGCCTCTGTTAGCTTTTGTTAGCCTCTGTTAGCCTCTGTTAGCTCCTGTTAGCCTCTGTTAGGCTTTGTTAGCCTCTGTTAGCTTCTGTTAGCCTCTGTTAGCTTCTGTTAGGCTTTGTTAGCCTCTGTTAGCTTCTGTTAGCCTCTGTTAGCTTCTGTTAGCCTCTGTTAGCTACCATTAGCCTCTGTTAGCTACCATTAGCCTCTGTTAGCTACCATTAGCCTCTGTTAGCTACCATTAGCCTCTGTTAGCTGCCATTAGCCTCTGTTAGCTGCCATTAGCCTCTGTTAGCTTCAATTAGCCTCTGTTAGCTTCAATTAGCCTCTGTTAGCTTCTGTTAGCCTCTGTTAGCTTCTGTTAGCCTCTGTTAGCCTCTGTTAGCCTCTGTTAGCTTCTGTTAGCCTCTGTTAGCTGCTGTTAGCCTCTGTTAGCTCCTGTTAGCCTCTGTTAGCTGCCGTTAGCCTCCGTTAGCCTCCCTTAGCCTCCATTAGCCTCTGTTAGCTTCCATTAGCCTCTGTTAGCTTCCATTAGCCTCTGTTAGCTTCCATTAGCCTCTGTTAGCTTCCATTAGCCTCTGTTAGCTTCCATTAGCCTCTGTTAGCTTCCATTAGCCTCTGTTAGCTACCATTAGCCTCCATTAGCCTCTGTTAGCTTCCATTTGCCTCCATTAGCCTCTTTTAGCCTCCGTTAGCTTCCATTAGCCTCTGTTAGCTGGATTTAGCCTCTGTTAGCTGCCATTAGCCTCTGTTAGCTTCCATTAGCCTCTGTTAGCTACCATTAGCCTCCATTAGCCTCTGTTAGCTTCCATTAGCCTCCATTAGCCTCTTTTAGCCTCCGTTAGCCTCCATTAGCCTCTTTCAGCCTCTGTTAGCTTCCATTAGCCTCTGTTAGCTGCCATTAGCCTCTGTTAGCCTCCATTAGCCTCGGTTAGGCTCCGTTAGCTTCCATTAGCCTCTGTTAGCTACCATTAGCCTCCATTAGCCTCTGTTAGCTTCCATTAGCCTCTGTTAGCTGCCATTAGCCTTGGTTAGGCTCCATTAGCCTCTGTTAGCTTCCATTAGCCTCTGTTAGCTTCCGTTAGCCTCTGTTAGCCTACAGTGCCCAGCTAGGCCCGTAATTATTCATGCTCCTGTCAGATTTTGATCAGAAATTATTTTATTTACCTAAGAAATCTGAAAAAAAAAAGTTACTAAATGATTCTGTAATCCTTATAAACGTTTGTTGGCAGCTTTCTGGCTGCTCTCTGATTAAGTGCAGGGCTGAATCGGTTAATTGGGATTAATTGATTACCGTAAGAATCAACTAAGTTAGTAATTAATCGGTAACTGGAGCATCAAAGCCTCAGATATGTGGAGAAAAATGTGTTGATGTAAAACCTGGGAATCACAACATGGTCATTATATTAGAATATGTGATAAAAATGTTTTGAAAACTCAACATAGATAAATAAAAGCTACATAGAAACGCTACAAAGCAAAAAAATAAATACAAAGAGGAAAATCTGCATTTCACTAAACTGAAGTCCTCCTGACCACTAGGGGGAGTCTGGAGTTGTTCTGTAATATTAAATGACTGCATGCTAAAAAAGCAAGTGGCATGCACTTTTTCTTTCTTCCACCCAACTTTCTTCTGAACTTCCCGTCTTTACTGAGTGTTTGGCGCCGGATAATCTGCTGGTCGACTCCCCCTAGTGGTCTGGAGGACTAACCTCAGTTTGCAGCTTTTTATACTTGTTTTTTTGTGTTGCAGTATTTTTCTGTCGCCTTAGTTTTTGTGTGTTTTGGAGTTTGCATCGTTTGAGTTTCGTTTGAACCCGTGGGCCACCGTACTGCAGCAGAAACATCACAAAATAAAGTTATCACAGAATTTTTTATTTAAATCTGAGAAACGATAATTAAGACAATCAGGGATGAAAACGGTGAAGGTCAGAGGTTTACATTCACCTGGTGGAAGTGAAATCGGACCAGACTTTTCTGGGGTTTGTTTAATCACGATGACTGAACCATCCAAGCCTTTCTCCTCAAGCCGCCACACTGTAGACAGGTCAAAGGTCATCGTGGCTGACGGTTCTGGACTCTCTGCAGGGCGAGCGCGGTGAGCAAGGAGGAGATGGAGCGGCAGCAGCTGACCCCCCCGGAGGAGAAGAAGGTAACTCCTCCTGGTTCTGACCCGGTTCTGATGGTTCTGATGGTTCTGGTTCTGATGCTGCTTCGTTCTGCCCCAGTCTCCTTCGTTAAAGCACTACAGTTCCCCCGACCCGCTGAGGACGTATGGAAACCGAGCCAGCAGCCACATGCGGTCCCTGACCCGGCTGACCCCCCGGAGGTTCAGGTACGGCCCGGTTCTGCTTCTTCAACCGAACTGGTCTCACTGGTGGCACTGGTTTGTTGTTCCAGTAGAGATCATCAATAATAGTCAATAAATAAACTATTATGAATATTGTTTTAACTCGTCAAATGATCAAAGATCTCCAGTAGCAGTCAGTGTTGCAGCAAACCTGAAGAGGCCTCTGACTGAAGAAGAAATCTGAAAGTCTTTTGACCATTCTGACATGCTAACAGCCTCAGCAAGAAATTATGACCTTAAAATGTCTTAAATCAATTTAAAAAATGCAAGTTGGCCTGAAATACGTGAATCACAGGTTTGACATTTAAACCATCTCTTCTTCTTCTTCTTCTTCTTCTTCTTGCAGGTTTTTGGTTTTTGTTTGTCTCTCGTGAGATTTTTCTCTCGGGCAAAAGTTTGAGTTGCACTCAGACATCTTCAAGCCCGTTGATGCTAATGCTAACTAGCTGCTGTGCTAAATTGTTAGCTTTTGACGATGTCCGGTGGTACAGGACCATTAGCCATGATGGTCGAGGCAGTTTCATTTATAAAGCAGCTTTGAGCCACAGACAACTTGGTGCTTATAACGAGAAGTTATAAACATGTAATAAGATAAAACATTAAACAGTTTTAAATTAAACAAAAAATAAGTAAGGTGCTACGTTAGCTAACTAAGTAGCGCTTTTGCCAGCTAGCTTCTGTAGCACAGCATATCGTCAACAGCTTGCTAGCAGGGGCATGCTAGCAGCCAGTTAGCAGTAGCCTCAAACATGTCTCTCTGATAGGACAGAAAACAGGAAGCTGTCAGAACCTCCTCTGATTGGATGGAGAAACTGGTTAAACCCAGAAGGTTCTGAAGGTCCCACCGGATCAGAACCTTCATCACTCTGAGCTGAAAATCTGGGAAAATCTTGAAAGTTAAACTGGAAATGGATCAGAATGAGAACTGGGTTAACTGGGTCCAGCCTCCTGATGGTTCTGATAGAAAGACGGCCGAGAAGGCGGTCCAAACAGCAGTGGGCCTTCATTATTATCTGCAGATGCTGGTTCTGGTTGGTTTCTGATTTGTCCTGGTCCTGGTTCTGGTTCCGGTTCCGGTTCTGGTCCCGGTCCTGGTCCCGGTTCCGGTACTGGTCCCGGTTCCGGTCCTGGTCCTCGTCCCGGTCCTGGTCCCGGTCTTGGTTCCGGTTCTGGTTCTGGTCCTTGTCCTGGTTCCGGTTCTGGTCCTGGTCCCGGTCCTGGTTCCTGTTCTAGTCCTGGTCCTGGTCCCGGTCTTGGTCCCGGTCCTGGTTCCGGTTCTAGTCCTGGTCCTCGTCTCCGTCCTGGTCCCCGTCCCGGTTCTGATCCAGGTCCCGGTCTTGGTCCAGGTTCTGGTTCTGATCCAGGTCCTGGTCCCGGTCCTGGTCCTCGTCCCGGTTCTGACCCGCTCTCTGCCCCATAGTGACGTGGCGCTGCCGGTACCGACGCCGTCCTCCACCAGAACCGACCTGAACCTGATCTTCACCTCGGCGCTTCCTCCAGGGATCGTCCTGCAGGGCCGCCACTTCCAGCACGCCCAGGTGCCGTCGGCCGCCAGGAAGCCGGGTCAAAGGTCAGCCGTCCCCACGCGCGCGCTTCTGCCTCCACATGCGGACGTCGCTAGAGACGCTCTGTTGTCCCTCCTGTCCCGCAGAAACAACTTCTCGTCCACACAGCCGGCCGTGGAAGTGGACAGCATCGTCCTCACCTGTCCGGAGTCTCCAGGTAGAGTCCTGCTCCGCTGCTTCACGTTACCATGGAAACGAGCATTAAGTAGCGTCGGCGTTAGCTAGCTAACGCTAGTTTCTGATCCATCTTCATCAAAACAAATCTGCAGTGCTTTGATTCTTCCATCTTAGCCTTATCAATTCTGTTATTAATGGTTAATCAGGTCAGTGGGCGGGGCCAACTCTGCTCTGGTTGACAGCGATTGGTCAGAGGTTGACCAATCAGACGTTAGATCCGTTTGATCCAATCATGTTCCACCAGAAATATAAAAAAATGATTATTTTCAGTTAAGGCTGCAACATTCTGATGATTTCACGTCTGCATGGACGTTCCTGACGGCAGCAGGTGTTTCCGTAACGACCGGAGCTGCTGCCAGAATGAGTCCTGGTCGTCATGGCGACGGGTCAGCTGACCTGCCTGCTCTAACTGTTGCAGAAGAAGAAACGCTGAGCATCAAGCGGCGCGTCCAGCAGAGGAGGAAACCGCTGGAGGACGTCGGCTTCTCTCCGCAGCTCCAGGCCCCCGAGGTGAGAGGGGCCGCACCGCGTTTCCCACAATTCATAGCTGAGACGCACTCCAGGAAACACACACACACAATAATCAACATCGTAATTATTTGTAATCTCTTCTGTTGAGAAAACAGACGATTAAGTTACATTTTTCTACATGGAAGTCAGGAATAAACTGACATGTTTCACATGTGTCCCGTTTCCCTTGTTCCCCGTGTTCTCCATGTTCTCCGTGTTCCCCGTGTTCTCCATGTTTCCCGTGTTCCCCGTGTTCTCCATGTTTCCCATGTTCCCCGTGTTCTCCATGTTTCCCATGTTCCCCATGTTCCCCGTGTTCTCCATGTTTCCCATGTTCCCCGTGTTTCCCATGTTCCCCGTGTTCCCCGTGTTCTCCATGTTTCCCGTGTTTCCCATGTTCCCCGTGTTCTCCATGTTTCCCATGTTCCCCGTGTTCTCCATGTTTCCCATGTTCCCCGTGTTCTCCATGTTTCCCATGTTCCCCGTGTTCTCCATGTTCCCCATGTTCCCCGTGTTCTCCATGTTCCCCGTGTTCTCCGTGTTCCCCGTGTTCTCCGTGTTCTCCATGTTCCCCGTGTTCTCCATGTTTCCCATGTTCCCCGTGTATGTTCCCCGTGTTCTCCATGTTTCCCATGTTTCCCATGTTCCCCGTGTTCTCCATGTTTCCCATGTTCCCCGTGTTCTCCATGTTTCCCATGTTCCCCGTGTTCTCCATGTTCCCCCTGCTCCCTGTGCAGCCGGGTCGGCCCGTCTGCCACTCCGTGTGTCTGAAGTGTCGCCAGCCCAGTGAGCTCGGCAGCAGCTGCTTGACCTGCGGCAGCAGTGAGTCTCTGGCGCCCCCCCCAGGCGCCCCGACCCAGCCCGCCTCGTCCTCCCCCACCCCGCGCCCCGCCATCCGGTCCCAGAACCCCGCCGGACACGTCGGGATCCAGCAGAACTTCTACAAACCCGGCGCCGCCATGCCGGTGCGCGTCTCGGCCAGCAGGGCGGCGCCGCTGAGCAACGGCAGGATCCCGCTGCTAGCTGGGACGTCGGGCTGCTGCAGAGCCAAAGGGAAGCAAGCGGCGGCGGCGGGGCAGCAGCCCGACCTCAACGACCCCAGTGAGCCACGGGAATCACCATCCGGGAAGCTCGCGGTTTTCCGATGCCGCCAGGCTGACCTGCGTTCTTCTTCTGTAGTCGTCCTGTCCAGCGACGAGGAGGAGGCGGAGACGGGCAGCACTGGAAGCGTGAACCGATTGGACAACGTCTCGCCCCGACCCGCTGACTCCGCCCACTCCTCTCCGGCGCCCTCTGGAGGCCGAGTGGAGGCGGCGGTGAAGAGCGCCGCCGAGCAGGAGGAGCTGAACGGCGACTTCTTCGAGGACGTCAACACGAAGATCACGATCCCGCGCCGAGCCCGCATGAAGGACCAGGTGAGACCGGGAGTTTACTGGGAAAATCCCCGGGAGCTAACTGGGAATCAAACCTCTTCTTCTCCCGTTTCCCAGTTTGGAAATCAGCCTCCAGCCGAGTCGCTGACGCCGAAGAGGAAGAAGCCCAAAATGGCGCTCACCAAGTGCGACAGCATCATCCTGGAGTGCCGCAGCGTTCGGATCGGCAGCCTGAGGCGGATGGTGACGAAGCCCGTCATCGTGAGTCCGAACCGTTCCCAGTCCTAGATTCACCACTAGTTTGGAAATTATAGCTCGTTGCTTTTTTTAAAATCTCGGGTTGATTTCGGGTTAATCTCGGGTTGATTTCGGGTTGATTTCAGGTTAATCTCGGGTTGATTTCGGGTTAATCTCGGGTTGATTTCAGGTTAATCTCGGGTTGATTTCAGGTTAATCTCGGGTTGATTTCGGGTTGATTTCGGGTTAATCTCGGGTTGATTTCGGGTTAATCTCGGGTTGATTTCGGGTTGATTTCAGGTTAATCTCGGGTTGATTTCAGGTTAATCTCGGGTTGATTTCGGGTTAATCTCGGGTTGATTTCGGGTTGATCTCGGGTTAATCTCGGGTTGATTTCGGGTTGATTTCGGGTTGATTTCGGGTTAATCTCGGGTTGATTTCGGGTTGATCTCGGGTTGATCTCGGGTTGATTTCGGGTTAATCTCGGGTTGATTTCGGGTTAATCTCGGGTTGATTTCGGGTTGATCTCGGGTTAATCTCGGGTTGATCTCGGGTTGATTTCGGGTTAATCTCGGGTTGATTTCGGGTTAATCTCGGGTTGATTTCGGGTTAATCTCGGGTTGATTTCGGGTTAATCTCGGGTTGATTTCGGGTTGATCTCGGGTTAATCTCGGGTTGATTTCGGGTTGATCTCGGGTTGATCTCGGGTTGATTTCGGGTTGATCTCGGGTTGATTTCGGGTTGATCTCGGGTTGATTTCGGGTTAATCTCGGGTTGATTTCGGGTTAATCTCGGGTTGATTTCGGGTTGATTTCAGGTTAATCTCGGGTTGATTTCGGGTTGATTTCGGGTTAATCTCGGGTTGATTTCGGGTTAATCTCGGGTTGATTTCGGGTTAATCTCGGGTTGATTTCAGGTTAATCTCGGGTTGATTTCGGGTTAATCTCGGGTTGATTTCGGGTTGATTTCGGGTTAATCTCGGGTTAATCTCGGGTTAATCTCGGGTTGATCTCGGGTTGATCTCGGGTTGATTTCGGGTTAATCTCGGGTTGATTTCGGGTTAATCTCGGGTTGATTTCGGGTTAATCTCGGGTTGATTTCGGGTTAATCTCGGGTTGATTTCGGGTTGATTTCGGGTTAATCTCGGGTTGATTTCGGGTTGATTTCGGGTTAATCTCGGGTTGATTTCGGGTTGATTTCGGGTTAATCTCGGGTTGATCTCGGGTTAATCTCGGGTTGATCTCGGGTTAATCTCGGGTTGATCTCGGGTTGATTTCGGGTTAATCTCGGGTTGATTTCGGGTTGATTTCAGGTTAATCTCGGGTTGATTTCGGGTTAATCTCGGGTTGATTTCGGGTTAATCTCGGGTTAATCTCGGGTTGATTTCGGGTTGATTTCGGGTTAATCTCGGGTTAATCTCGGGTTGATTTCGGGTTAATCTCGGGTTGATTTCGGGTTAATCTCGGGTTGATTTCGGGTTGATCTCGGGTTGATTTCGGGTTAATCTCGGGTTGATTTCGGGTTAATCTCGGGTTGATTTCGGGTTAATCTCGGGTTGATCTCGGGTTAATCTCGGGTTAATCTCGGGTTGATTTCGGGTTGATCTCGGGTTGCTGGGGTTGGTGCTGGTTGCTTTTTTGGTGGAAAGTCGCTGAATTTCGGAGCGTCAGACACCAGAACCTCAGCAGAACCTCGGGCCGGGCTCCTCCTGGCTGCGCCACATTCATGCATGGATTCATGAAAAAGGAGCCCAGACCTGAACCGAGTTCACAGAAATGAACAAACCTTTTACGAGTCACACATTTGTGTTAAAATGTCGTTTTATGGAACTGATTTAATATTCTGATTACTGCAGCTCAGATCAAAGTGGAGCAGAAAACATTAATTACATTTTTTGCTTTTTTCCAGTTTTCTGTGGACAGCATCCAGGTGGAGGCTGAAGGTAAGGAGCAGCTGTGATTGGCTGCCTGCAGCAGGCTGATTGGTTAATACCAGAGATTATTTAAATCCAGATTAAATCAAGTTGACCTCAAGTTAATCTCAGGTTGATTTCAGGTTAATCTCAGGTTGATTTCAGGTTAATCTCAGGTTGATTTCAGGTTAATCTCAGGTTGACCTCAGGTTAATCTTAGGTTGATCTCAGGTTAATCTCAGGTTGACCTCAGGTTGACCTCAGGTTAATCTCAGGTTAATCTCAGGTTGACCTCAGGTTGATAATCTCAGGCTGATCTCAGGTTAATCTTAGGTTTATCTTAGGTTAATCTCAGGTTGATTTCAGGTTGACCTCAGGTTGATTTCAGGTTAATCTCAGGTTGACCTCAGGTTAATCTCAGGTTAATCTTAGGTTAATCTCAGGTTGATTTCAGGTTGACCTCAGGCTGATCTCAGGTTAATCTTAGGTTGACCTCAGGTTAATCTCAGGTTGACCTCAGGTTGACCTCAGGTTAATCTCAGGTTAATCTCAGGTTGATTTCAGGTTGACCTCAGGCTGATTCCAGGTTAATCTCAGTTTAATCTTAGGTTGACCTCAGGTTAATCTCAGGTTGATAATCTCAGGCTGATCTCAGGTTGACCTCAGGTTGACCTCAGGTTAATCTCAGGTTAATCTTAGGTTTATCTTAGGTTAATCTCAGGTTGATTTCAGGTTGACCTCAGGCTGATCTCAGGTTAATCTTAGGTTGACCTCAGGTTAATCTCAGGTTGACCTCAGGTTAATCTCAGGTTGATCTCAGGTTAATCTCAGGTTGACCTCAGGTTAATCTTAGGTTTATCTTAGGTTAATCTCAGGTTGATTTCAGGTTAATCTCAGGTTGACCTCAGGCTGATTCCAGGTTAATCTCAGTTTAATCTTAGGTTGACCTCAGGTTAATCTCAGGTTGATAATCTCAGGCTGATCTCAGGTTGACCTCAGGTTGACCTCAGGTTAATCTCAGGTTTCCTGCCGTCCCTCCAGGTGCGGAGCCCGGCTCTGTGGAAGAGGTTTACCTGAAGACGTCGGAGCTGATCAGCTGCGAGTGGTGCAGCGTCCGGAAGCTTCCCGTTCTGTTTTTCCAGACGACGGCGGATGAATGTGTGCGCCTGCGCTCCAAGCTCAACATGTCGCAGGAGCAGGGGGGCCTGTGGTACGACTGCACCGCAGAGCGTGAGTCCAGACGGCTTCCTGTGTCGGGTCCGGGTCAGAACCAGAACGTTGAAACTAAAGCTTCACTTTATTCTGTCAGAAACGACCCGTGCTAGTAGAATTAGTTCTGTTGACAGTTCTCATGGTTTCCAGTCTTTTATTCTAGCGCTTAATGTAGCTAGCGTCTGAGTTCATGATGGATGTGAGGCTTTGCTTCCTCAGACGTGGATGAGAAGTACATCGTGCTGATCTTCGAGAACGGCCTGGTGATGAAGGAGCAGATGATCCTGGAGGACATCCTGACCGTCATCGGCCGCAACAACAGACTCAGCAGCTTCCCCACCAAGCTGACCTTCGACGAGGCCAACATCCGCCTGGTCAACTACAACAAGGCGTCCAGCCAGAAGGTCGACAAGGTGCGTTCACTGACCAACGGAAATCTGGATGACCTTTCCGGTCCAAACGGGAAGCTGGCAGAAGCCCGGATCATCTGGACGCTCCTCGTTTGACTTGCATAGATTTATTAATTGGCTTAATTACGTCATAAGTACATAAATATTACCTATAATGTAAAATGTTCCAAGTTGGACTCTTTAGATTATTTAACTTGTTTTAGCGTCTTCTAGCTTTGACTTTAGTCGGCTTTTCCCTGTTGGTCTAGTTTTTGCTTTGCGTCCGTCGTTGGGGGACTTCGGTTCCTGATCAGGTCTCATTTCTGATCATCAACAGGATGAGCTGCTTTTAGGTTAGCATTAGCGACGTTAGCTCTGTTGTGACCGCTCACTGGAATGGATCTGATTTGATCTGGTCCTGGTTCTGAACCGGACCTTTACTCAGCCTCTGGTTGGTGTTGCCCCCCGCCCCCCAGGTGAAGCTGGAGCAGCAGCCCCCCAAAGCGCCCCCTGCTGGCGGGATGTCGACTCGCGCGCGGATGTCGACGCGCCAGCAGAGCGGCGCGTTCTTCGACGAAGACGAGGAAATGACGGACCTGCAGCCGACCTTCTCTGGGCCGGTCATGAAGTGAGTGTCTGTGCTGCCCCCAGCAGGCCGGCTGAGCTACCTGCCGTTGGTTAACCTGCCGGCGTCTGCCCCCCAGGCTGATGGTGTACCCCCCGCCTCCAGCCAAAGGCGGGATCTCCGTCACCAACGAAGACCTGCACTGCCTTAACGACGGGGAGTTCCTGAACGACGTCATCATCGACTTTTATTTAAAGTGAGTTTTTATCGTTTCCGCTTCTCCTTCCATGTGAACAGATTTAAAACTTCTGGTCGTTTCTGTTTCTCTGTTTTTTAGATATTTAGTTTTGGAAAAATTAAAAAAAGACGCCCAAAGGATCCACGTGTTCAGCTCGTTCTTCTACAAGCGGCTGAATCAGCGAGAGCGGCGGAGCGGCCCGGACACCGTCAGCCTGCCGTAAGCGCCGCCGCCGCCACCGCCGCCGCGTTTCAGGCGGTCCGGACGGTTCCGGTTCTGATCTAAACTCTGATTGGCTCCTCAGGATCCAGAAGAGGAAGCACAACAGGGTGAAGACGTGGACGCGGCGCGTGGATCTGTTCCAGAAGGACTTCATCTTTGTTCCCATCAACGAGTCGTAAGTCGCCCTGACCTCTGACCTTTAATCTCCTAATTTATATAAAAACAGGCCTGGAGACCTAACAGTCCGGCACCTGAACCCAGTCTGACTGGAACAAACAGAAACGTAATAAAAAGCTGAAATCTGTTCATTCAAACAGTCAGAAGCAAAATCTATAAAATGTCTGAAAGTTTTTGCATTAAAGATAAAAACTCTGCTCCTTCATCTGGTTCTGATCTGGTTCTGATCTGGCATCGATCGTATTTTCTGTTTCTGTCTGGTTCATAACTGATCAGCAGCTTCGATCGATCAGTAAAAACATGTTTCTGACGGTAAAATTGAGCTGTTTTTACAGCAGCGCCACCTGGTGGTTCAGCCTCAGTGAACGGAAGCAGCTGGAAGTCTCACGGTTTCCCTCATGAGGTTAAAGGTCAGGTGGATCCGTTTCTCCTCAGGGCCCACTGGTACCTGGCGGTCATATGCTTCCCGGGCCTGCACGGTCCGGTCCTGGAGAAGAACCCCATGTACCTGGACCCGCCCGCGGCCTCCGGGTCGCCCGGCGAGCCGCAGGCGGAGGAGAACATCCCGGACCACTGCCGGCCGCTGTCCCCGGACGGCCTGGACTGCTCGTCCGAGGAGCCGTCCCCCGCCGTACCGGAGGAGGCCGACTGCGACCCGAACGAGGCGGGCCAGAACCCGCTGGGACCGGGCCGGGCCGACGCCGAGCTGCGGTTCAGCAGTAAGTGGATGTAAAGGTTCTGCTGCTGCTGCGTGGTGCTGAGCCCGGATCAGAACCGTCTGTTGCTGTCTGCAGGCGAGCTGCACCGGATCAGCGTCTGCTACGGCTCCGGAGACGACGCCTGCGCCTTCTCTGACGACCAGAGCTCCTGCCAGGTACCGACCCGCCTCGTCCCCAACCTGACCCGGTTCTGGGTGTAACACGACGAATCGTCCAAACGGCCATTAGTGGGTGATAATCGATTAATCGCTGTGTTGATCAGGACGAGTGCAGCGACGACGGGAACATGGCCGACGACACCGGCGCCTCCGAGACCAGCTTGGCCTCCAAACCCGTCATCTGCAAACAGTGAGTGGGTCGGCCCGTCAGAACCAGCAGCGCCCCCTGCTGGTTCTGACGGGCCCCGTCTGCTCTCTCAGGCCGTGTATCCTCATCATGGACTCCCTGCGCGGCCCGGCCCGGTCCAACGTGGTCAAGACTCTCAGAGAGTGAGTGGGATGCGTTCCGGTTCTGATCCGGCTCTGATGCTGGTTCTGATGCTGGTTCTGATCTGGTCCAGGTACCTGGAGGTGGAGTGGGAGGTGCGGCACGCGTCGCAGCGGGGTTTTGGGAAGGAGGTGATGAAGGGCTCCAGCCCCCGCGTGCCGCAGCAGGATAACTTCAGCGACTGCGGCGTTTACGTCCTGCAGTACGTGGAGAGCTTCTTCGAGGTCAGAGCCGTCCGCCATCTTGTTTCATCCATCTTTGGTTCAAACATTTGGCGTCTCAGTGCTGCCCTCTGCGGGTTGGAAGCGGCTACTGCAGCTGAATTCTCCTATTGGCTGAAAGCCCTGCCTCACTCGGGCTGCGTTCGATGTCCGTGGGAACTTGGAGCGCTCCAGTTCAGCCGGACAAGCCGGGATTTCGTAGGACTTCTAACGTCGTGTTAATCTTTACCTTCCTCCATTTTTAATCTCTTCAGTTCAGTTTTAGACGTTTATTCAACATTTAGATGACGGACTAAAAATCAGCTTCACATGAGAGAAAAGTGACCAAAGCAGAAAAAGGTCTTTAACGCTGCGGATCGATGAGTTTTCGACCGTTTCATTTCCGTTCTGGTTGCGGCCATTAAAGACCAGGTGCATGCTGGGATACGGGTTTGGGTTTCCAGGGGCTGACGCTGGAGTTGGGGTTAAAACAAGAACCCAAATCAAGCAGAGGTCTGTAACGTGGAGTGGCGCCCCCTAGAGGAGCCAGGGGTACTGCAGTGTCGCGTGAGACATCAGGCCATTTATAAATATCTTTCTTTAAATACACATTCATGTAAATCCATCGTGTAATAAATAGATAAAATAATTTATTTCAGACAGAAACTGACATATTATCTCGATGTTAGTAGAATAATAGAAATCAGATTCCGTCATGTCCATACTGATGTTAGATTCCAGGTTTTGGAGGCTCCAAGACGACTGTTGGGTTTCTGGGAGCCTCCACAGGTTCTGATCCGTCCCGGTTCTGCTCCTCTCTCCAGAACCCCATCCCCAGCTTCCACCTGCCCATGAACTTGTCTGACTGGTTCCCCCAGCAGCGGATGAAGACAAAGCGCGAGGAGATCAAGGAGCTCATCCTGAAGATCCAAGGTCAACAGGAAGTGGACAGGAAGGAGTCGGGCCGGGCCGAGGAGCCGCCCGGTTCCCCTGAGGAGGTCGAGGAGACGCCGGGATCCGACCCCTGATAGCCCTGTCTCCTTGGAGACGGTCCTGGATCTCCTGCCTACGTTAAAAACACATCAGACTTGAAATTTGTACCGAGTGAGACATCACATGTAAATACGCTGCCTTTGTAACTTCCTGTTTAGGACTCATCCGTGGAGCGTTAAGTTATGGATACATACGCGTCTCGTCCTGCGGGAGGCGCTGTTCTGCTCTTGCATCGTCATTTTTTAATCTCGCCTTGTTTAGAGGAGCCGAAGAAAATAAACGGAAGCCTGTGAGTTCAGAGCGCGCCCCCTGGTGGACAGGAGGCGCAGTAGTTAGGAGATTCTTCTGTCTGGATGAATCAACATTAAAAACAAACTGATGCAAGAGCAAATGCGAGTCCGCCTCTCTGTCTGCTGCTGCCGACGGAACCGAACCGTCATGATGGTACCAACCCGACAGAATGGGTTCGACCCGACGGAACCGAACCGACCAGATGGTACCAATCCGATACTACTGACCCTATAGCCAACCCGAGCTACGGACACGGTGGTACCGACATACAAAAGGGACTGACGCAGACCAGACCTGATGGACCCCACACGACCGGAAATGACAGTTTGGTACGGAGCCGACCCAGTAGGCCCGACTCCAGACTAGTTGAACAGGAAGCATCGGGTTATTTTGGGGGACAAAATGAATCTACGTAGCAATAATAATATTACTCAAGTAAAAGGAACAGTGCAGTAAAACTCTTATAAGAACCTTTTTTCCAAAAAAGTTACTCAAGTGAATGTAACCAATATTACCCACTTTTGAACATAACAGTAGGCTATAGACTACTAGTTAACAAGCTTAAGGTGCTGCATTGGTGTTAGCTAGCAGCTAACATTAGCTAGTCGTCGTTTAGCTAGCATTACCTGCATCCAGCAGTTTTACTCAACTCAGTCGGTTAGTTTGGGGAAAAACTGCAAACACGCCTGCGCAGCTCCGGCCAGCAGCAGCAGGTCTCCTTCGCTGCCACACAGGTGGAAACCCAGCGCGACTGAGCCGTACGTAACAGCGTCCGCCATCTTGTATGTGGCAGCAGAGGATCGGAGCTCCTTAAGTCCTTTGCTGTGTGTTTCAACTGTTTTAAGAAACAAACTGGATTCATTGGCATTACCTTTCACAGGTAAGTTTGAAAGATCAGAATCACTTTGCAGCCAGAAATTCGCTTCTAAACGACCGAGAAATATTTCCTATGTAGCTAAATTTACCTCGAAGTAACGACTGATTGTTAGCATAGCAGCTAAATAACCGCTGGTTGTTAGCATAGCAGCTAAATAACCGCTGGTTGTTAGCATAGCAGCTAAATAACCGCTGGTTGTTAGCATAGCAGCTAAATAACCGCTGGTTGTTAGCGTAGCAGCTAATATAACCGCTGATTGTTAGCATAGCAGCTAATATAACCCCTGATTGTTAGCGTAGCAGCTAATATAACCGCTGATTGTTAGCATAGCAGCTAATATAACCACCGATTGTTAGCGTAGCAGCTAATATAACCGCCGATTGTTAGCGTAGCAGCTAATATAACCGCCGATTGTTAGCGTAGCAGCTAATATAACCGCCGATTGTTAGCATAGCAGCTAATATAACCACTGATTGTTAGCGTAGCAGCTAATATAACCGCTGGTTGTTAGCATAGCAGCTAACGTTTTCATCCTGTTTTCTAATGAGAGCTGATGAGAAACGGCTGTTAGAGGAGAAGTGAATTAAAAACCAGAGGATTTAGTGAGTAAAGGTCAGTCAGGATCAGAGCTGGAGCTGCTGGTCTTCAGTCTGTTTCCAGCTCAGCTTCTCCATGTCGGTGTTTAGCTATAAAGATGCTACGAGTCAGAGCCCAACATGCTGAAAATGTGTATATTTATGTATTTTCTATGTCACTTTTGGATAATTTCTCTTTTCTTCTTGGCTTTAGCCTGTGAACCAGGACGTCTCAGAAGTCACTGAGTTCTCCCAGTGTGACCAGCAGACTGAAGCCTGTGACCAGTGTTCCCAGTATAATAAATACATGTTTTATTCTTTCACTTTTTGTTTTAAATATCTCAATCTGAAATATTAGTGAAATAAAAATAATTTACTCTGTTAGAATGATTTTCACTCTGCTGTCAATAACAGAGTTGGAAAACTGTAAGAAATATTTATTCTCTGAAAAAAGAAAAATATGTAGTGTAAAGTTTGACAATGCCTGATTTATAAATCTAAAGGCATTTCTCAAAAATTTATAAAAAAACAAGAAAATTATTTTTCTACTCTTGAAACGTTAAATGTACATTAAATTATGGAATTATGTAAATATATTCTTTAATAAAACACTAAAAGTATGTCTGTTCATCAATGTCATTAGAAAAATGATCAGAATCATTTCTATCAAATAAAACTTTTGATGTCATTTCTTTGATTGACAAATATATTAATGTGTGAAAGAAAATGTGTCAATGGCAGGAATTAACTTAAAATACTTTGTAGAACGGCACTTTATAAAGTTCGGTCCGTTCACCTGTATTAGCTACTGGCACATATTCCACATTCAACATGGCGGACGCTGTTACGTATCTCAGCAACGGGCCGACCCGCTCCATGACCTTTGACCCGCTCCATGAGGCGTCTACGTATTAATGTCTATGGTCTCAACCACAGACATAATATAAGAGTAGACCCCGCATTGGCTGCTCCAGGAAATACGGCGGCCATCTTGGAGAGGTCGTCCCTCCTACTTTGCTCAACCAAACAGCAGCAGATGCCTCAGCACTGAGGATATTGTTGTTCTGATCGATGGACTATTGATGTGAGGCTCCACAGGCAACATTTCACAAGTAAGATGGACATTTTACTGTGTATATATTGTGATTAGAATATTACTTTACTGTATTTATGTCCACCAAAGAGACTCTGATGAACTTCGTGTTGTTCTGGCAGAACCAGAACTGCTAGGAGCAGAACCTCCTCATTACAGCCCTCAGCATGACTCTGCCAT
>NC_088850.1:607500-762500 GCF_904066995.2 Poecilia reticulata | reverse complement strand
TGTACACGAGTGTGTGTATGTTTATTAAAGCAGACAAACAGCAGAGAATACAAGCCGAACAGGATCCTCTGGTTCTTCTCAGGAACAACACACGCAATACAAATCGTCATTTCAGCGCTTTAAATACATGTTTAGGAGACAAATGCTTGTTGCTGTTAGCTACTCAAAACATGGAAACCAGAGTGTAAAAACATACAGAAAGCTTGAGCTGCAGCACAAAACTGCCTCTAAAAAACGGCCTTTAAAATGGTCAAAACAAAGGGAAGAAGAAGAGCAGTTCGCCAGAAACAGGTGGGGGTGGGGTTATGTTTGGAGTCCAAGCTGATTTTAAAATATGTACAGATGTTGCCAGATGTCACCAATTTGGAGGAAAACCTGCAGGCAACCAATCAGAGTGAGTCTGTAACCAGCAGCGGTTTGTTTTAGAGCGCTACTGGTTTCACTGGTTTCACTTCCACTGCTGCCCAAAAGAATCCTGATAAAATTCCTGGTTGTCAGATTTGTACCCGGAATAGTTACCAGCATGGTCCCCGCCATGGAGCGGCTGCTGAGCAATGGGTTGGGAGCCCCAGTTCTGACTACTGGTCTGGCGGCGCTTGGAATCTGGCTGGCTGTAGCCGTCAGCTTTCCGCTTTCCTCCCACATTTCCACCGCGGCCGCCCCGCGCACCACGTACCCCGCCGCGCCCGCGCGCCGCCACGCCTCCTCTTGGTCCGCGCCCGCCGCGGCCCGGCCCGGGCCCGACGCCGCGCTGCGAGAAGCCGGCCCGGCCTCGGGGCGCCCCGGAGCCGCCTCGACCTCTGACCGGCGAGGCTCCGCCCCTCGGGCCCCGGCCGCCGCCCCGCCCCCGGCCCGGGGCCTGGAAGTCGTCGTAGCCGTAGTAGGGGTCGTCGTAGCCGCCGCGGTAGTTGTGGTAGTCGTAGCCGTAGTAGTCGTAGTAGTCCTCGTAGCTGTAGTAGTCCTGGGGGAAGCCGTAGCCCCCCCGGCCGCCGCGGCCCCGCCCCCTGGAGGGGGGGGGCATGTGGGGCTGCGGCGAGTAGTAGTAATAATCATCATACCTGCAGGAGGGAGACAGGGCAAAGGTCACACAGAGGACCAGTCAGCATGGAGAGCGCCACCTGCTGCTCAACCCGTCCTGACCAGAACCAGAACCAGAACCAGTCTGACCAGAACCAGAACCAGAGGAGGTCCAGAGAAGGTTCTAAATGTCTCCACTTATTAGAAATGAAGCTGAATGAATCTCTTCCTGTCATTTTGGATCAGGATGAACGGACCAATCAGACGGCTCCTGAGTGAGCAGTTTAAAGTCTGATTCTATTCAACTGTTTATAACCGTCTAAAATACTGTTATAACTGTTTATTACTATTATCTATTACTGTTATAACTGTTTATTACTGTTATCTATTATTGTTATAACTGTTTATTACTGTTATCTATTATTGTTATAACTGTTTATTACTGTTATCTATTACTGTTATAACTGTTTATTACTGTTATCTATTACTGTTATAACTGTTTATTACTGTTATCTATTACTGTTATAACTGTTTATTACTGTTATCTATTACTGTTATAACTGTTTATTACTGTTATCTATTACTGTTATAACTGTTTATTACTATTATCTATTACTGTTATAACTGTTTATTACTATTATCTATTACTGTTATAACTGTTTATTACTGTTATCTATTACTGTTATAACTGTTTATTACTGTTATCTATTACTGTTATAACTGTTTATTACTATTATCTATTACTGTTATAACTGTTTATTACTATTATCTATTACTGTTATAACTGTTTATTACTATTATCTATTACTGTTATAACTGTTTATTACTGTTATCTATTACTGTTAACTGTTTATTACTGTCCGTTTCTAACTAGAGTCTAAATGAGAAGCTGAAGACAATTAGAGACTGACAGCAGGAACCCAGAACCGGACCAGGAGGTACCAGATCACATGACCTGGGACCTGTCTAACACCTGGGACCTGTCTAACATGTGGGACATGGTGGGACCTGTCTAACATGTGGACCTGTCTAACATCTGGGACCCGTCTAACATGTGGACCTGTCTAACATGTGGGACATGGTGGGACCTGTCTAACATGTGGACCTGTCTAACACCTGGGACCCGTCTAACATGTGGACCTGTCTAACACCTGGGACCTGTCTAACATCTGGGACCCGTCTAACATGTGGACCTGTCTAACATCTGGGACCCGTCTAACACCTGGGACCCGTCTAACATGTGGACCTGTCTAACATGTGGACCTGGTGGGACCTGTCTAACATCTGGGACATGGTGGGACCTGTCTAACATCTGGGACATGGTGGGACCTGTCTAACATGTGGACCTGTCTAACATCTGGGACATGGTGGGACCCGTCTAACATGTGGACCTGTCTAACATGTGGACCTGGTGGGACCTGTCTAACATCTGGGACATGGTGGGACCTGTCTAACATCTGGGACATGGTGGGACCTGTCTAACATGTGGACCTGTCTAACATCTGGGACATGGTGGGACCTGTCTAACATGTGGACCTGTCTAACATCTGGGACCTGTCTAACATGTGGACCTGTCTAACATCTGGGACCTGTCTAACATGTGGACCTGTCTAACATCTGGGACCTGGTGGGACCTGTCTAACATGTGGACCTGTCTAACATCTGGGACCTGTCTAACATCTGGGACCTGGTGGGACCTGTCTAACATGTGGACCTGTCTAACATCTGGGACCTGTCTTACATGTGGACCTGTCTTACACCTGGGACCCGTCTAACATCTGGGACCTGTCTAACATCTGGGACCTGTCTAACATGTGGACCTGTCTAACATCTGGGACCTGTCTAACATGTGGACCTGTCTAACATCTGGGACCTGGTGGGACCTGTCTAACATGTGGACCTGTCTAACATCTGGGACCTGTCTAACATCTGGGACCTGTCTAACATGTGGACCTGTCTAACATCTGGGACCTGTCTAACATGTGGACCTGTCTAACATCTGGGACCTGGTGGGACCTGTCTAACATGTGGACCTGTCTAACATCTGGGACCCGTCTAACATCTGGGACCTGTCTAACATGTGGACCTGTCTTACACCTGGGACCCGTCTAACATGTGGACCTGTCTTACATTTGGGACTTGGCAGCTTGTCTCTGGGCTTTCCTCTCCTTCCTTTTCTGATCAGGCGGTTTGGCAAAAACTATTTCGATGGGCTCTCCCTCCAGCTCCGTCCCGTTCAGCTCCTCCAGCGCCTGCAGGAGGAGCAGAGTTTCATTCGGCCGTCCAGTCGGAGACAGGAAGCGTACGCCGGGGCGTGGCCGGTACCTTCACGGCTCCGTCCCGCTCCTCGAAGTGGACGAAGGCGTAGTCTTTGAGCTTCTTCACCCGCTCCAGGTTCCCAAACTGGCTGAAGGATTTCTCCAGGATCTCCTCTGTGACGCCGTTGGCCAGGTTCCTCACAAACAGGACCTTCACCTGCAGAGACAACGTCCGGATCTTCAGTCTGTTCTTCCTGCCACTCAACTTTCAGCAGCATTCTTCGGACAGCCTTTGCTTCAGCAGTGGTTTCTGTAAGTTTCAAGCTGCTTTAAGACCTTTTTGATTTGAATATGAATGTAAAATAAGCTGAAGCTGATGTAATAACTCAGGAGGAAAACACCATTTATTTCAGCTGTAAAGCTACCAGATGTTTTTAGGGCTGTTGTAAAGGAATATTTTACTAATCTATCGATTATTTTACGATTAATCAGGTAATCGGATAAAAAAAGATCAAATAAAACATTGGTAAATCTAACATAACAGTTTGAGATTCTCTACCAGTTACTTTTCTGCACTTTAGAAAACTAACCTGTAATAATAACGACTCACTTTCTAAGTTAACCTGAAGAAAAGTTATACAAAAATCTGAATAATATTCACTGTAATAACCAGGAGGCTCACAGAAAGCCTGTCTGTTGTGAGCAGGTCATTATGAAAATGTCTCCAGCTTTTGGTTTGATTCATCTCCAGTTTAACAGATGAACTCTGACCTGGCCAGACATTTACAGCTTTGTGTTCATGTGACTCGTCACACAGAAGTTAGCTGCAGCTAATGTAGTTAGCTCCTGGTAATATTAGCTGTAGCTAATGTAGTTAGCTCCTTGTAATATTAGCTGCAGCTAATGTAGTTAGCTCCTGGTAATATTAGCTGCAGCTAATGTAGTTAGCTCCTGGTAATATTAGCTGCAGCTA
This sequence comes from Poecilia reticulata, assembly GCF_904066995.2. Taxonomy (NCBI): domain Eukaryota; kingdom Metazoa; phylum Chordata; class Actinopteri; order Cyprinodontiformes; family Poeciliidae; genus Poecilia; species Poecilia reticulata. Next base: position 758,252 of record NC_088850.1, on the reverse strand, counting down.
ATGTAGTTAGCTCCTGGTAATATTAGCTGCAGCTAATGTAGTTAGCTCCTGGTAATATTAGCTGTAGCTAATGTAGTTAGCTCCTGGTAATATTAGCTGCAGCTAATGTAGTTAGCTCCTGGTAATATTAGCTGTAGCTAATGTAGTTAGCTCCTGGTAATATTAGCTGCAGCTAATGTAGTTAGCTCCTGGTAGCCTTGTTAGCTCCTCGTAGTGTTAGCAGCAGCTAATGTAGTAACCAGCAGATCCGATCAGGTGAGCTCACGTCAGCAGGTTTCAGGTGGGTATTTTTTTAATCTCGCCTTCATCTCATTGAGTTCTGGGTTTTGACTCACCTTGGCCATAACTTCCGGGTCGGGGTCCTCGATGGGGTCGGCCCACTCCACCGTCACCAGGTTGCCCCAGACCTTGACCTTTCCGCTCATGAGCCGGCGACGGGCCTGCGCCGCCGTTTTGTGGTCTTCGTACTCCAGGAAGCAGAAACCACGGTTCTTCTTCTTGTCGTCGGGTTGGTGGTAGAGGATGACATCACCGAGACCCTCTGGACGGACACAGCAGAGCTAAAGGTGAGGTCGGGCCGACCCATCAGAACCGGCGCCGTGAGCGCTTCTTACCTGTGACTTTAGAAAACTCCTCCACGATCTGCTCCTTGGTTTTGCTCTTGGGAATGGAACCGACAAACAGCCTGTTGTTGGCCACAGATATGCAGACGCCGATGTGTTTGCCGGGCCGGATCTCAAAGTTATTGCACTGGAAGAGAGAGGAGAGGTTCTGGTACCGGGACCGGCTGGGTCTGTGCGTGGCGTGCGGCCTGCGGCGGACCTACCAGCTTCACCGCCTCCTGGGCGGAGTCTTTGGCGCAGAAAGTGACGAAGGCGTAGCCGCGGTTCAGGCTGCTGAGCGGGTCCATCATCAGCCGCAGGTCCCAGATGGGCCCGGCCTTCTCGAAGAGAGGAACCAGCTCGTCTTCGAACAGATCGCGGGGAATCTTCCCCACGAAGATCTGCGGGGAGCGGCAGCCATCAGGAGCGGGGCCGTTGCTAAGCAGCAGCCTGCGGGAGGCGGGCCTACCTCTGTTCCCACCGTGGGCTGCGACCCGGCGTAGACGGCGTCCGGCGGCGGGCCGCCGTACTTCCTCTGGCCCGTGGTGACGTCCAGTGTGTAGCCGGTTCTGTCCAGCAGCTCCCGGATCCGCGCCTCGTCTGGACCTTTGGAGGCCGGAGACACTTTGGTGCCCTGCTTCTCCCGCTGCCGGTACGTCTTCATCACCCCGCACAGGAAGGCACTTTTATTCTGGAGGAGCACAGACCGGTCAGACGCCGCCGCTGGCTCCGCCCCCTCGCCCAGGGAAACTCACCTGAACGTGGGACAGGTCGCTCTCCTTGAACTGGACCAGAACCTGCATCGCCCCGTCTTCGTTGAACTCCTTCAGAGCCTCCAGGGCGCGCTCGTCCAGGTCGCTGTGAGCCACCAGGCCTGCAGGGTCAAAGGTCAGATCAGGTCAGGATCCACAAACATCTTTTAGAACTTAAGTAGGTCAATTTGTCATGTCAATCCATCGACTGTACCAGTGGAGGTAAGAAATACCGCCACCTGCAGGTGGGAGTTGGCATCACTGTACCTGGATGTTTTTGAACATTTTGAACACTTATGGAAACGCAGACAGCGTGTCGGTGATGTTTCCTCCTCCAGAGCAGCTGTGTGTGTGTGTGTGTGTGTGTGTGTGTGTGTGTGTGTGTGTCCTGACCTGCTACATAAAGCTCGTCCAGCTTCTCGGCTACTTTCTGCGACAGGCCGGCGTCCAGCAGAGCCTGGAAGTGTTCGGAGCGGGTCACCGTTGCCGTGGTTTCCATGGTTTCCATGGTTTCCATGGGCTCCTCGGTGCCGTTCCCGTTCAGGTGATCTGTGGCCAAATCTGCAGACATCTGGATCGAAGCGACCAGAAACCTGTCAGCTGTTCTGTGACTTTAATGTTTCAGCCTCCAGTTTTAGGATCATCATCTGCTTGTTATTTATTTATTTGTTATATTTAGTCATTTTGAACTTACCACTCTTATATATTTTACAAACTTTGTGTTTATTACCTAAGATGGAGCAGCTTTCAACAAATAAGCAATTCCCCCTCGGGGATCAATAAAGTCTATTCTATGATTTGATTCAGAAACTATTTTTCCATCCAAACTGTCTAAAGATCCAGTTTAAGTGATGAGAGGAAAACAGGTCTAACCCACAAAGTTCCATCAGTTTATATTTAAACAATATGGGTTTATGCCTGTCGCAATAATCAATAAATCAATAAATCACATGATGAATCATGAGCTCAGTTTGCATTAGCATGACTTATTGTTGTTCTCTGGATGATGAACTTTTTCTTCTGCTGCGTTGCTGAACCGAACCACAAAGTTCTGGAGAACCAGTTTCACCTAGAGGTCAAAGGTCAACCAACAGAAGGCCTGACTGTTGGCTTAATGCTGGCAGGCCGTCCCATCAGACATTATGATAATAATTCATCCTTCACTTCTGGTTAGTGACAGAACTGCAGCAGATTTATGGCCTAATTAAAGGCCGCCAGTCAGAATCACTTCAGTCCTCAACGTGGCTCATAAATCTGACTTTTAGTTTTATTTCTAATAAAACATTCATCCAGCTGCAGCTGTGAGGTCAACATCTGGGAGGAAGAGCCGCTCCTCTTCATCAGGAAGCACAAAACGTTCAACAAGATCAAAATCCCACCTTATTAAAACCTGCAGCTGGAAGAAAGACTGATGAGATAAAAAAGCAGAAACATTTTGACCTGAAGCTGGATGAAAACTTCACCTTTTCCTGCTGCCAAAACAAATGATCAATACAACCAGCTGCTGCTAATCACATCATCCTCCCCACAACACCAGGCTGTTCGGACTGATTACATGAAGATCAGCAGAAATCAATGAAAATGCTCCAATATTTACTTGTTTTCATTACAGATGACATCGATGTGCTGCACTTTACTTCATGGATAAACTTGCTTCATGTTAAAGCCAGTCTTCATGTTTCATACTGTGAAGTTTTTCTATTTTGTGTTAGTGAAAATGTAGAAAATAAGAGTGAGTGAGGTTATTATTACAAGAGACTAAACTGATATGCATACTAAGTACTAAAAGGCAGAAACTTCAAAGATCGCATGTTTGTTGACACAAATTATCCCCAAACTTTTGTTGTCTATGTTGCAGCCATATGACAAATAAACCTGATCTTAGTGTCTTAAAAGATATTTTATTTTTTGAACAATTCATTTGACAAAGTTTTGTTAAAAAAAAAACCTGTTTTAATATGAAAATGACAGGCTGACCTTTTAATCCAGAAACCTGTAGTTAGTGATATTAGGAAGCTTCATTCTGTAAATTCTTGCTCTGTTGTTGTTTTCAGCCAAATTAAGGTCAAAGTTCAGTCCGGATCCCGTTTCAGTGAAAGCGGCAGGATTTGCTGTTCAGCATTTTCACAAACGGATCACATTTCCTCAGGTTTACATCTTGTTATTTTGGAACTGGTTCAACGTAAAAGCGAGGTCTCCATGACAACAGTATCAGATCACCTGGACTATTTACCGCTGCTCTCAACGGGCCAATCAGAGACCGCCTCTGGAAGTGTGCTCGGAACAAACGGACTGTTGGCGCCACCGTCCTGTTTATAATGTTAGAAACTGAGCTGTCAGTTCATTAAATGTGTTCTCTGCACATGATAACTGAAGCCGAACCTGTTCAGCACAGAAACCAACATGTATCCATGCTCTGCCAACAGTTATAAACATTTGTAACAGCTAAACTGAGCGCTGGAGCAGCCTGCAGGTTTCCTCACAGCAACACGCTGTTAGCCGGAGTTAGCCGGCAGCGCAGGCTTCTGTAGGCCTCAGCGTTACAAGCAAACGTCTTCATCTCCTCTTCATTATAATGAGCTTTTATGTAGCTGAAGTTACCTCATGTTCTCTGGCAGTGTCACTTTACTAGAGTGGAACCGTTTCACCGCTTCAAAATGCCGGTTAGCCATCAGCAGAGGCCGGAGCGAACAGCATCCACCACCGGCTCTAGCTCGACACCCCACCCTCCAAAAAGCAAGCCTTTCCGGGTACATACCATGCGGATCTAACGTTGAATGCACGATGCTGACCCGCTGTGGTGTTGGTGGTCCGAATTAGGGAGGAATACTGACCCTGGTGATGTTCACTTGGTTTCCTTTTTTCACCCCGGGTTAGAAAATGGCGGCGAGGTAAAGTCCCGAGGTTCGCTTCTTCCCTTTTAGAGAAACGGGGTTTCTGAGGGGGGGATTCAGGGGCTGCTCCGATTTCATTCATCTGGGTTACGGCGGGAAACGGAGCCGGTAATAACTCTGACATCACTGTATACACCAGTTAGTGTAGTAACGACTCACTAACACATAGTTAATGTATAACTCATGCTGTAATAAAAGAGGGTGACATGACTCAATGGTCATAAATAATAAGGTCAAAACGCGTAATGCACCATAATATCACCCACCAAATGGTAATAATAGTAACAAAGTTACAGACAATGATTCAGTGAGGATGGTCAGGGATCCCATGGCGCGGTGGTCCCCAAGCTGCGGCCCCGCAGCCATGTTTGGTCCGGACCCCCTGAACAATACCAGAGAGCATTCAGATTGTTTTTCATATATTGTATTTTCCGGTTTATATGTTGGACTTTTAGGGAACTGCTTGACTTTTATGTTATTTAATCAGTACGGTTGTTTACGGTTGTTTGCTAGCGGTAGAGCAGATGAACACACGTGTTTGTTATAAACGCTGCATTCCAGGTTTCCCCTCAATGGAATATATACTAGTCAGTCCCAGTGACCGTTTCACTAACGGTTTTTACCCATGTGCTTTCTGGGTGAAAATGAATCGAGAAACCAACCCCCCTTCCGTCCCCCCGTCAAAAATGACCGGCAGCGCAGGTGATAAACATGAAACACTCCTTCTGTTACAAACTGACTCCGGCCCCCACCATAGAAGGGAAAAGCTATGTGGTCCTCACAGGAAAAGGTTTGGGGACCCCAATTCACCCCAATCCTTCCAGTAATGTAGACAGACTCAAAGTCAGCTTAATCTGTTCCAATTCCCCTAGGCAAGTTTATCTAGCATTTAACTTTGTTCTTCATACCAAAATATGTGAAGAAACATCAACTTTTGGAATGTTTTTCTCACTTATTATTATTATTATTATTATTATTATTATTATTATTATTATTATTGCTACTTGCCTTGCTACTATAATCAGGCATGGGTTCTTTTCTGGTCAGAAATTTTCCATTTCACTCTGCTACACATCATCAAAGCAGCCTGACAGCTAATAAGAAAGATATGAGCATGGAAAATAACATTTCAATGTTATTTCAACTTATATTTTACATTAACAATAAAAACAGGTTAAATTTGGTGATAAAATATATTTTTTTCCCTCTCATCTTCCCTCCATCTTTCTGAGCCACTATCTCCCCCGGTGCTTTTATCACTGTTTTCTTGTGTTGGTTAATAGTTTAATGCATCATTCATTGCTTTCCATTAGCACAGTCTGCTGGAAACTGCTTCTTTCTGAAAATATTTTTGGTGAAACCAACAGTTTTCTAACTTTTAAACAACTTCATGAGAGGATCAGTAGGAAAGACATGAGCATCTCTAGATATGTTGCCACCAGTGCCTAGCTTAATGGGAAGACTTTTGAAAGTGAAAGCTAGAAAACAAAAAACCCTGTGATAGGAGTCAGGAGGAAGGACAAGTTATCTGTGTTTTATCATTTTAATGATTAGTCCATGAACAATTCATGACTGTCACTTTAATTAAAAAAATATTGATTTATCTTATTTTGACTCAATGTACTTTACTTTGTGATTTTTTAAATTATTATTATTTTGGTTTAATTTAAGCTAGTTTTGATTGTACCGACAGGCTGACAAGAACCTCCGCAACTCTGTACGTCACTTCCTGTTTCTCATCAGGGGCGTGCCTTATATGCATTGTTGGACGCTCATTGGTTGAGCGCGAAATTTCAAACGTAACAGGAACAGAGGCAGCAACAGGAATTGTTATTGTAGTTAAAGTGCTTATAATTAGAAATTTACACAGTAATATAATCTCTATTTATCCATAAGGTGAATATATTAATAGTGAGCCAAGTTTTAATCCGAGCTGAGATGGATATCGCTTCGTATTTACGGTAAAAACGTTAGCCCGAGTTAGCCTCCGGTAGCTAACACCAGTTATTAGCCATATTTTGGACGCTGGGCTTTCCTCCTTAAAGTTGTCTCCATATTTCCCCTTTTTTAGGTGTTTTGAAGAAAGTTTGGCCTCCTACAGCGGAGACGACCCGCTGGATCCGTGGGACAGGTAAATCGTTCCGCTAATTCTGCTGTTTTAATCCGAACCGAGGTAGATTAAGACTTAAGACATATAAATGAGCTTGAATTCAAAATCAATTTCTCTTCAGTTTTATATAATGCAGTTTTATCTGATGAGTTAATTCAGGCCCTAGGAAGTCTCCTCTGATTGACAGCTTTAACCTAGAGGTGGAGAAAATGGGTCTTAGAAACTGGAAAAGATGCAACAAATTCTGAAAAATAATTATTTTATGTCTCATAAAGTAGTACAGGCCATTTCTCTGTATTTCAGTGAAGGTTTTCAGGTAGCCCTGATTTTAATTCGGTCTTGAACATATTTATATAAACACACACATCCATGAAATGTGTCTGAACAACAAAAACACAAAATTAAACCAAAATATAACCCAAATTCAGCAGAATCTTCAACATAATAATGCAAGTTTGTTCTCTCAGAAACCAACAAACTTTAATTTTGTAATGACCGCTCAACAGTAGAATTTTAAATAACCAAAATAAAACACAATAACCTAAACCAGAAATAAAACCACAAATAAAATGGATTATGATAAAAATATTAACCATCTGAATTGAAATGAATCACCTCATTGTTTGTTGCTGCAGGCTAAGGAAGTTCAAATGACATAAATACAGTAAAGAATGTAAAGAAGACCAATGAATTCATACAAATTCAGCTGAACAAACTATTTGCCTGCTGGCCCAGAGAAACGTCGCTTGCTTCGTTTTTGACGTTTCTGTTCCTGTAGGTTTGTGGACTTCCTGGAGCGGAGGCAGCCAGCAGGGGGCGGCAGTGAGATGTCGCTGGTGTTTGACGCGCTGGTCCAGAGATTCCTCAACGTGGATCAATATGCCAACGACGTCCGCTACGTCAACTACTGCATCAGATGTGTAAGTCGGACTGAGCAGCAGGACCGAACCGCTCATCCTGATTGGTTCAGTTACTTGGAGCTAACTAGAACTAGTTACAGCTAGTTTCCTCAAACAGCGAGTCCTTTAAGTTTCCTGATGGAGAAACATGGAGGTGTGATTTGGTGAGGTTTAGCTTAGCTTGGTGAATCTGAATGCTTTCATTAAAATCCAACCAGTCACAGATTTACTGAACTGAAATCGTTCCTGGAGCCAGAAGGATGCTTCCTTTCCTTACTTTGTTTCCTTCATTACTTACTTAAGTTCCTTCCTTGCTTCTTTCCATCTTTCCCTGCTTTGTTCCTTCTTTTGATTCCTTACTTCATTAGCTCCTTTCTTTCTTGGTTCCTACTTCATTCCTTCTTTCCTCCCTTCCTTCCTTGTTTGTATTTCCTTTTAAACCTTGTAAAGCACTTTGTATTGCCTTGTTGCTGAAAATGTGCTATAAAAATAAAATTACCTTTTTACCTTACTTCTTTGTTCCACCCTTGCTTCCTTGTTTCCTTCCTTCCTTCTTTAGTATCTCGGTCTTCTGCAGATTTAATTGAATCAGGTTTTCAGTGGACTCATGATGAAGGTCTGGTACTGTTGTCATCCCTGACGCTGGAAGCTGCGTTGCATTGCTCAGGTTTCCATGGAAACCGTGTCTTCCAGGCCAGTTACCGCGCGGACCCCGCCACCCTGTACGCTCACGTCTTCAGTCGCGGCGTCGGCAGCAGGACGGCGGCTCTGTACCTGGCCTGGGCTCGGCACTTTGAGCAGAAGGGAATGAAGGATCAGGCTGACGCCGTTTACCTGAAGGCTCTGGAGAACCAGGCGCAGCCGGAGGACACGCTGCTCCACGAGTACAGGTGAGTACAGCTAGCACGTTAAACCAACAGTGTTTGTAGAAGAAGCTAATGCTAAACGCCACCAACATGGCATTAAGGGAAGCTAATGCTAACATGCTACCAACATGGCATTAAGGGAAGCTAATGCTAACATGCTACCAACATGGCATTAAGGGAAGCTAATGCTAAAGCGCTACCAACATGGCATTAAGGGAAGCTAATGCTAAAGCGCTACCAACATGGCATTAAGGGAAGCTAATGCTAAAGCGCTACCAACATGGCATTAAGGGAAGCTAATGCTAAAGCGCTACCAACATGGCATTAATTGAAGCTAATGCTAACGTGCTACCAACATGGCATTAAGGGAAGCTAATGCTAACATGCTACCAACATGGCATTAAGGGAAGCTAATGCTAACATGCTACCAACATGGCATTAAGGGAAGCTAATGCTAAAGCGCTACCAACATGGCATTAAGGGAAGCTAATGCTAAAGCGCTACCAACATGGCATTAATTGAAGCTAATGCTAACGTGCTACCAACATGGCATTAAGGGAAGCTAATGCTAAAGCGCTAAAAGACATCTTTCCTTTAAAGACTAGAAGTCTTGAGCACAAATTTAATTTTAAGCTGAAAATTAGTTCTGCTGTTAGCATATTAGCATATTAGCAGAGGTTCGGTGAGTGTAGTTTATGCTGATTGTGAAGTGTGACCTACAGGCAGTTCCAGAGCAGAACCAGAACCGAGCCTCCAGCGTCGGGTGAGAGTCTGTCGACCCGATTCTCTCATGACTCCATGTTGGATCAGCTGCTGATTCTTCCTGTGTTTCATTGGACAGGAGCCCGAGTCCCTCTGCAGAACTCCCAGCTGACCAATCAGATGTCTCCCCAGAAAAAGGTTCCGGTCTGTTACGTTTTGCACCCGTTGCACCAGTATGACCCACTAAACCTCTGGTTCTGTCCAGGCTGCCACTGGCTCTCCATCCAAACTGCCTCTGAGAAGAACCGTCACGACGTAAGTCCTCTGAGCTCGTTAGTCCTCTGAGCTCGTTAGTCCTCTGAGCTCGTTGGTCCTCTGAGCTCGTTGGTCCTCTGAGCTCGTTGGTCCTCTGAGCTCGTTGGTCCTCTGAGCTCGTTAGTCCTGGTCTTAACGAGGCGTCTGCTCACCTGTGGTGTGGTCCGCAGCACGTCCCGCGCCGAGGCGTCGGGGCTGCAACGTCCCAGTCAGGACGGCGGCGCCCGGACAGTCTCCGAGTACAGCGAGGAGGCATTGGTCCACGACGGCGTCGAGTTCTGCTTCGAAGAGGTCCGGGCCGAGAAATACTTCAGGAAGATCCGTGAGAGGCAGGAGCGGGAGCGGAGGGAGAACAGTAAGAACCCGGCGTTCCCTGAGACGGGAAGTGACCCGTTTCTCCCTGAGACGGGAAGTGACCCGTTTCTCCCTGAGACGGGAAGTGACCCGTTTCTCCCTGAGACAGGAAGTGACCCGTTTCTCCCTGAGACGGGAAGTGACCCGTTTCTGGTGTTGTCCTTGCAGTGCAGCAGCAGCTGCGGCAGCAGGAGCAGGAGGTGCAGAGGCTGCAGAGCATGCTGCAGCAGGTCAACCAGGGCCTGGAGGCCTGCGGAGGATCTCACTGCGCAACGCTGCAGGTAACCATGGAGACGGAGCAATGGCCGCCTTTCTGTCCTTCCTCTCTCTGTCTCATCATGTGACCCAGGTAACCCGGTGATGTTTCCCCTCCAGGCCCCCATCTTCTCCTCCTCCTCTCGTTCCCGTCGCTCCGTCGGCCTCAGGCTTCACTCCGACCTCAGCCTGATCCAGGAGGCTGCCGGTACCGGTTCTGGTTCTGAGGCGACCCGCCCTCCCCCGGTCCTGTCCGACTGCAGCGGCACAGCAGAACCTCAGGCTCCCGGGTCATCGGCCCAGAGGAACCCGGACGAGCTCGGCGCGGCGCCGCTGTGAGTACCTGATGACCTCCGGAGGGGAAACTCACACGACTTCCTTAAACTCTCTGACCCTCCATATTTCCCATCAGGCATTGCGGTCTGGCACCAGAACCTGAGGAGAAGTTTGATGGTGAGTCCTCATCGCCCTCCTCCTTCTTCCTGCTCTTCGTCCTCATCCTCATCTTCTTCATCTCCAGTGTCTCAGGGAGGAGCAGCCAACTTCTCCCACGTCACGCCCAACTCCTCTCTGGGCTTCGTCCAGGCCACGCCCTCCAGGGCCCTGCCGTCGCCCACCGTCAACACGCGGGAGGCCCTGGGTGAGAGCCCGCTCCTCCGGTCCTGGTTCTGACCGTGTTCTCTGTAGGCGCCGTCATGTTCTGGTTCTGGTTCTGACCCTGTTCTCTCTAGGCGTCATCATGGACATGTTCCAGGCTCCGACCTTCCTGGACGAGCCGTTCCAGGGAGCCTCCATGCTGCACCGGGCCGCTGCTGAACCCGACCCGGACCTGGAGACCGGCGGTAAACGTTCTGGATCTGTAGACCTGCAGGCTGGTTCTGGTTGGCCCGGTTCTGACCCGTTCTCTCCTTCCCTGGTCACAGTGGTCCCGCTGGTACCGGAGCCGCCGGCCTCCGCCCCGTTCACCATCTTCCAGGACTATGAAGACAAAGAGAACGGCAGGTAAACCTTCCTCCTCTTCCTCATCATCAGAGGTTCCTGAGCCTCCTTAAAGAGCCGGTACCGTCCTTAGTCCCTTCCTCAGTACCGTCCTTAGTCCCTTCCTCAGTCCCTTCCTCAGTACCGTCCTCAGTACCGTCCTCAGTCCCTTCCTCAGTACCGTCCTTAGTTCCTTCCTCAGTCCCTTCCTCAGTACCGTCCTTAGTTCCTTCCTCAGTACCGTCCTCAGTCCCTTCCTCAGTACCGTCCTTAGTCCCTTCCTCAGTCCCTTCCTCAGTACCGTCCTCAGTACCGTCCTCAGTCCCTTCCTCAGTACCGTCCTTAGTTCCTTCCTCAGTCCCTTCCTCAGTACCGTCCTTAGTCCCTTCCTCAGTACCGTCCTTAGTTCCTTCCTCAGTACCGTCCTTAGTACCGTCCTCAGTCCCTTCCTCAGTACCGTCCTTAGTTCCTTCCTCAGTCCCTTCCTCAGTACCGTCCTTAGTACCGTCCTCAGTCCCTTCCTCAGTACCGTCCTTAGTTCCTTCCTCAGTCCCTTCCTCAGTACCGTCCTTAGTTCCTTCCTCAGTCCCTTCCTCAGTACCGTCCTCAGTACCGTCCTCAGTCCCTTCCTCAGTCCCTTCCTCAGTACCGTCCTTAGTACCATCCTCAGTTCCTTCCTGAGTACCGTCCTTAGTACCGTCCTCAGTCCCTTCCTCAGTCCCTTCCTCAGTACCGTCCTCGGTTCCTTCCTCAGTACCGTCCTTAGTTCCTTCCTCAGTACCGTTTTTAGTTCCTTCCTCAGTACCGTCCTCAGTCCCGTCCTCAGTCCCTTCCTCAGTACCGTCCTCAGTACCGTCCTTAGTTCCTTCCTCAGTACCGTCCTCAGTTCCGTCCTCAGTTCCGTCCTCAGTTCCTTCCTCAGTCCCTTCCTCAGTCCCGTCCTCAGTACCGTCCTCGGTTCCTTCCTCGGTACCGTCCTCGGCTCCTTCCTCGGTTCCTTCCTCAGCACCGTCCTCAGTCCCTTCCTCAGTCCCTTCCTCAGTACCGTCCTCAGTCCCTTCCTCAGTCCCGTCCTCGGTTCCTTCCTCGGTACCGTCCTCGGTTCCTTCCTCGGTACCGTCCTCGGTTCCTTCCTCAGCACCGTCCTCGGTTCCTTCCTCAGTACCGTCCTCGGTTCCTTCCTCGGTACCGTCCTCGGTTCCTTCCTCGGTACCGTCCTTGGTTCCTTCCTCGGTACCGTCCTCGGTTCCTTCCTCGGTACCGTCCTCGGTTCCTTCCTCAGTACCGTCCTCGGTTCCTTCCTCGGTTCCTTCCTCGGTACCGTCCTCGGTTCCTTCCTCGGTACCGTCCTCGGTTCCTTCCTCGGTACCGTCCTCGGTTCCTTCCTCGGTACCGTCCTCAGTACCGTCCTTGGTACCGTCCTCAGTACCGTCCTTAGTTCCTTCCTCAGTACCGTCCTCGGTCCCTTCCTCGTTACCGTCCTCGGTACCGTCCTCGGTTCCTTCCACGGTTCCTTCCTCAGTACCGTCCTCAGTACCGTCCTCAGTACCGTCCTTAGTTCCTTCCTCAGTACCGTCCTTAGTTCCTTCCTCAGTACCGTCCTTAGTTCCTTCCTCAGTACCGTCCTCAGTACCGTCCTTAGTTCCTTCCTCAGTACCGTCCTCGGTTCCTTCCTCAGTACCGTCCTTAGTTCCTTCCTCAGTACCGTCCTCGGTTCCTTCCTCAGTACCGTCCTTAGTTCCTTCCTCAGTACTGTCCTCGGTTCCTTCCTCAGTACCGTCCTTAGTTCCTTCCTCAGTACCGTCCTCGGTCCCTTCCTCAGTACCGTCTTCGGTACCGTCCTTAGTTCCTTCCTCAGTTCCGTCCTCGGTTCCTTCCTCGGTACCGTCCTCGGTCCCTTCCTCAGTACCGTCCTCGGTCCCTTCCTCGGTACCGTCCTCAGTACCGTCCTCGGTCCCTTCCTCAGTACCGTCCTCAGTACCGTCCTCGGTCCCTTCCTCAGTACCGTCCTCAGTACCGTCCTCGGTCCCTTCCTCGGTACCGTCCTCAGTTCCTTCCTTAGTTCCTTCCTCCGTTCCTTCCTCAGTACCGTCCTCAGTTCCTTCCTCAGTACCGTCCTCAGTACCGTCCTCAGTTCCTTCCTCAGTACCGTCCTCAGTTCCTTCCTTAGTACCGTCCTCAGTACCGTCCTTAGTTCCTTTCCTTCTTCCTGTTTTTATCTTTTTTGTTCTTGATTTTCCGTCTTTGATCTTTGGATCATTTTTCCTTTATGGATTTTCTGCAGCTTCCTCCTCTTCATCCTCCTTTTCCAGTTTTTACATTCATCATCTGTAACCATGGTAACACATGGACTGACTTGATGTTTCTGTTTCCCTCAGCGCCGCGGTTCCGTTTGAGCGGTCCAGACCGGCCAGGGCTCTGACAGAACTCAGCGGGCCGAGGGCGGACAGACCCAACGTGAGTTTCGGACGGTCGTTGGGAATCTGTGGTGGTTCTGGTCCAGTTGAATCCCTGTCCGTGTCCACCAGGAGGCGCCGTCGGAGCTGATCCCAGACGAGAGCACCATGTGGGGCGCGCGCTACACCTCGCTGGCCGCCTGCCCCAACAGCACCACCGACTTCGCCCCGCTGGCCCAGTTCGTCTCCACGCCGTTCGCTCACAAAACGCCGTTCGGCGGCTACTTCTTCCTGGCTGAAGGTATGGGCAGAGGCTCCGCCTCCTCCGCCGCCGCCGCCTCCACGATGCTTCATGGAGGCCGAGGCTCCGCCTCCTCCGCCGCCTCCACGATGCTTCATGGATTCTGATTCTGATGTTCCTGCAGAGAATAACGGCGACGACGAAAACGTCTTCATCAGACGGCAGACCAAAAAACTCAGGTGAGCAAATTCTGGAGTCACAACTAATGGACTGAGCTTACGTAGAGCTTCATCCATTCACATTCATCCATTCACACTCAAACGCAGGTCGGTAGGCAGGTTGGGGCCAGAGGCTGGAATCGAACCCACAACCTTCCGATCACAAGATGACGGCTCCACCCACACAGCCTAGATTAGTTACTTTTTTTAAATAGTTGGTGGATTTGTCGCCTGTTTTCAGAAGAGTTTGTTGATTTATCACGTTTTAAAGTAGGCAGAGTTCTCACAGTTTCAGGTTCATAGATTAAATTTGCTAAATGTGTCAACAAAGATGCTACATTGGCGGCTGTACTCCACCTGGTCCTGTCCACCGTCCCGCTTGGCTCTCTTCAGAGTCTACCTGTTCAAACGTAACAGTAGGCGTGGTACCCAGTTTCACCACATGGTGGCGGTGCACGAGCAGTAAAGTGTCTAATTCCAGGTTGCTAGCATCAACCAAGCACATGAACATGATTCACAAAGTTTTTTGTCGTTGTAAATTACCGTCCTACTTTGTTAGCATTTTGGCGCTAGCATGCTAGTTGTTTCTGTAGCTTAGCAGCTACGTGACATAAAGAAGCTGTGTATTATTGGTGTGAAGTGATTGGTTGGTTCTCCCTCAGCCCCATCATGGAGCAGAGTCCAGCTGATGACGCGGCGGCGGCCGGCGCTCCGCTGCTGCCGCCCTCGGCGCGGCAGGGGACCATCATGGCCGACGGCTTCGCCTCCTCCTGCCTCAGCATGACGCAGCCGCCGCCGCCGCCTGCCCTGCTCTCCTTCAGGGACCAGACGCTCGGCCCGGCCGAGGCCTCCGGCGGGGAGGCGCACGCCAGCCCTCTGCAGAACCCGCTCAGGCCTAGCAGGGAACCGTTTCAGATCCTGGAGGACCCAGAGAGGCCCGGCAGCCCAGAACCGGACCAGAGCCGGCTGGGTGACGTCCCCATGAGCCCGCAGTGCGCCCCCAAGGCCTCAGCGGAGCCGGACAGAACCGGGGACGTCCCCATGAGCCCGGCGGCGCCCGGCGGCCTCCAGCTGGTCTCCGACCCCTGGGACCCGGACCGGATCTCGGAGCTGCTGTCCCGGCTCCGCCCACCGCTGACCTCTCACCCCTGCTGCTACAGCTGGCCCTGCGCCGTCCCCAGCATCGGCCCCAAGAAGACCCTCAGCATGGGTAGGACCAGCGGGGTCAGAGGTCACAGCCTGAACCGCTCACATAACATAAGTAGCAAACAAACAGCTGAAAAGTGTGGCATGCACCTGAAGTCACACCCTGATGTTTTTAGGGTGAAAGAGTTCCTGCTGGTGTCAAATAAAGGAGCTCCGGTCTGATCTGGTTGGCTCACACCTAACACGGCGGTGGCAGCATCATGCTGTGGGAAGAATGATGGAGCTAAAACCAGGATGTTATGGTTTAGATCAGAGCAGAGTGGCCTAGTCAAAGATCTGATTTTGACTAAGAAGGACATGAAAGCTGAGTCTAACTGAGCTACAGATGATATAAACCTGCTCCACACTTTTCAGATTTTTAGCAGTAAATTGTTAAACGGCGTTTTAATTTCCAGCTGACAGAAAATCAGTTAAATGTGATGAACAGGGAAGATGTGGAGACTTTGAGTAGGACCTTCTGCTGTCTCTCGTCCTGCAGGATCGTCGTCCCTCAGGGTGGACGCCGTCCTCGGACAGGGAGCCTTCGCCACGGTCTTCCAGGCCACCGACCCCGTGACCTCCGACAGGATGGTGCTGAAGGTCAGCACCACTTCCTGCTCTCCTTCCCTGTGTCCTTGTTTCCTCCTTTAGCTTTCTATGTCATCACTTCCTGTCTTCTGCAGGTGCAGAAACCGGCCAATCCCTGGGAGTTTTACATCAACACCTGTCTGGACGCCCGCCTGCCTCCTGCTGTGCGCCACCTGTTTGGCAGCATACGCTCCGCTCATCTGTTCCTGGACGGCAGCATCATGCTGGGGGAGCTGCACAACTACGGCACCCTGCTGGTGCGTCCAGCCCCACATGCCGCCCAGCTGCAGTTGTTGTCCTGCGGTGACGCTGCGTGTCGCCGCGGTGATGCTGCGGTGACACTCTGTGTTGCCACATGTCGCCGTGGTGACGCTGAGTGTCGCCTCGGTGACGCCGCCGTAACGCTGCGTGCCGCCGCGGTGACGCTCTGACGCTGCGTGTCGCCATGGTGACGCTCTGTATTGTTTTCTCGCCGCAGAACGCCGTTAACCTGTTCCGGGCGCAGAGCGACAGGGTGATGCCGCCGCCCCTCGTGCTTCACTTCGCCGTTTGCATCCTGCACACCGTGGAGCTTCTGCACGCCGCGCGTATCGTCCACGCCGACATCAAACCTGACAACTTCCTGCTGGGAGAGAGGTGGGTCCGTCTGCTGGTTCTGGTTCTGGTTCCGGCCCGTCTGACGCCGTCGTCCCGCCCCTCCAGGTTCCTGGAAACCCGGAGCTTCGACGCGGACGGCGTGAACCACGGCCTCGTCCTCATCGACCTGGGTCAGAGCATCGACATGGCGCTGTTCCCAGAATGCACTGCGTTCACCGCCAGGTGTCTGACATCCGGCTTCCAGTGCACAGAGATGCTGAGCGGGAAACCCTGGAGCTACCAGGTAGAGGGGGCGGGGCTTGGAGAGGAGGCGGGACTTGGAGAGGGGGCGGGACCTGAAGATGAGGCGGGGCTTGGATAGGGGCGGTGCTTAGGGGGGCGGGGCCTTGATAGGAGGCGGGGCTTGGAGATGGGGCGGGGCTTCAGTTTGACTGTTCCTGCCAGTAACAAAATGAAGGAGATTTATTTAAAATCTAATTAATTAGTAATAAGAAATTAATGAAAAGTAAAAGTCAGAACTGCATGAACAAAATATACATTTAAAATTGTTCATATTTGTTTTTAACATTTACTTATTTGTGAAAATGTTTTCCAGTTTCCTTCATTTATTTATTTATTATTGGGTTTTATTTAATATAATATTTCTATGGTCAGGTTTGGTGAAACTTTCTGCATCAATTTATTAAATATATTTATTAAATCCATTTACAGTGCTATTTATATTGATCATTTTAATCTTTAACATTTATTTTGCATTTCATGCCTGATGGTAAATGTTTACTGGTTAAAGTAAATATTTATTATTTTTTATAATATAATTATAAGTTAATGAAACTGGAAGCATCTGATCACATTTCCATAATGATGCTTTGAAGTGATGAATCCACAGCCCTGATTGGTCGGACCGTCACAGCTCAGCCAATCAGAAGCAGAGCTTCCATGTTGAACAGCCAATGAGTGGCAGGCAGTCTGAGATGAACCAGTCAGAGAAAAGCTTGACCTTTGACCCTCTGAATGATTTCTGAACTTCATTAGTTCTGGATCAGTGAACTCTGGGCTCAGGTCATCAGAACCAGAACCAGAACCAGGGTGTGAATCCAAACCTGCTCTGCTTCCAGACGGATTACTTTGGGATCGCGGGAACCGTCTACTGCCTGCTGTTTGGGACCTACATGCAGGTCGTTAAGGAGGGCGGCGTGTGGCGGACCACCGGCACCTTCAGACGGTAACCCGATCGCCCTGCGGTCCCTCCGGGTCGGCCCGGTTCCCCCCTGACCGCCTCCTCTCCCCCCAGGAAACCGCACGCCGACCTGTGGCTGGACTTGTTCCACACGCTGCTCAACGTGCCGGACTGCGGCGCTGCGCCCGGCCTGCAGGGCCTCCGGCGCCGGCTGGCCGCCGTCCTGCAGCAGCACTACAGCAGCAAGCTAGCTACGCTGAAGAGCCGCCTGGTGGTGCAGCTGCTGGAGAACCACCGGGCCCGCAGGTGATGCTGCTGTGGAGAACCGCTGGACTGGTCCCAGTTCAGTTCTGTACATAGGCTGTTATTTTTATGGCGTCGGTTTGTAGACTGTGAAATGATTCTTGAGTTGATGACAATAAAATGTTGGAGTCTTGTTGATGTTTGTGATTCTGCGTCAAACGGACCGAGTGGCAGAGGGAGACGTTTCAGGTTCTGATGGTTCTGGATCATAAAAAACAAGATGACTGTCATATTTTAGCTCAGAGTTTCGTCCCCTGGTCCTCTGGCCCCCTGGTCCTCTGGCCCCCTGGTCCTCTGGCCAGGTGCTGGTGCCACTCCAGCCAACGTTCCGGGTGAGAGGCGGGGTCACCTGGACAGGTCACCAGTCTGTCGCAGGGCAACACAGAGACACACAACCATGAACACACACACTCACACCTAGGGGCAATTTAGAGAGGCCAGTTAACCTGACAGTCATGTTTTTGGACTGTGGGAGGAAACCGGAGAAAACCCACCATCCACAGGGAGAACATGGAGACTCCATGCAGAAAGACCCCAGGCCGGGAATCGAACCCAGAACCTTCTTGATGCAAGGCAACAGCTCTACCCACTGCACCACTGTGCAGCCTGATTAAAACATATAATGATTAAATATGGTTTCATTGATTCTCCTGCTACTAAACATGAGTTTGATAAAAACTGGAAGTTTGATCCACCTGAGTGACCAGGCTTAGTTTCACCAGCAGGTGTCACTAGTGAGTCATGAATGAAGCATCGAGTAATGAACCTTGTTACAAAGCAAAGGTTGTAAAGGTTCACTGCTTCATGAGGCTTCATCTGCTCATCACTACCATCAGGTGCTGCAGACGTCCAGGTGTTTCAGGAGGGAAACACCTGGACGTGGAGGACAGGAGGCCTGAGGACCAGGATGGAGAAACTCAGCAGAAAATGCTGTAGCAGGATGAGCAGCTCCAGGCCTGCAGCTGTTAGGTGCGTCTCCACTTCAACACACCTGAGCCAAATCATGAGGTCGTTGGCAGAACCTGACTGGACCCAGGAGCAGATTCAGCTGTTGGACCAGGGAGACGTTAAGAGCTGCAGGACTCTGGACCTCCAGAACCAGGACTGATGTAGCCTGTAGCTTTAGCTAACTACCGTGATGCAGCATCTTCACTACTACTAAAGCTACGGCCCAGGTGGGCAGTCCTGGTCCTGGAGGTCCGGAGTCCTGCAGCTCTGGGATGTTTCCCTGACTCTTCTGGGTTTCACCAGATCAGGCGTCTTACTGGACCCAATGAGTCTGAGCTCTCAGTTTGATGGCATCTGAGAAGCCGAGCGTAAAGTTTCTGCTACCAAGGTTTTCCTTTCAGAGGGAGGAGCAGCAATCCGGCTTCATTCACAGGTTAAAGGTTGTGGAAATGTAAAGACCTAAACCTTCATCTTGTTCTGGACTCCCTGAGAGAACCGAAGGTCACAAAGGTCAAGCTCATTTTGATTGGACCAACCAGCTGACCCCAGACTCGCGTCAGCCAATCAGCTGAAGGAGGAAGTGAGGCCGTTCTTTTCGTCCAATCAGGTTCCTTCCAGAGAAACGCCTCTGCAGACAGGAACTCCTACGATTGGATGGAAACGGGTCGAGTCCAGAAGTGTTCCTGACCCAACAACCAACTAAACACGTCATAAACAGAAACAAATTCAATAATTTCTCTTTCTACAACCAACTGGATTCTTCATTCAGCTGCTTTTTATTTTATTTTGAAGGTTTCAGATTTCATTGTATTTGTTGTTTTATTTATTCGGAATATTTAAAAAGTTTTCCACTCCAGTCTTAAATGTTCATTAGAGTTTATTGATCTTTGTGTTCTTGCATTATTATTAAACCATGACATCAGTCAAAAAGGCCTCAGAACAACAATGTTCTGTTTCGCCTTCCGGGTCCAGGAAGCGTTTTTGCAGCAGTGCAGTAAAGCGGTTTCCTCTCCGGGTGAAGGACCCGGCCCGCTCCTGGACTTCTACACCAGAGTCCTGACGGGAGCGCTCACAGTTCCTACGGTCTTTCTACTTGACCTTTGACCCTCTGAATGACCGGGCGTCAACTTCCTGTCTGGGTCGCAAGTTGCTGCAGAAGATCGACTTCCCCTCCACGAGCTTCAGCCACCGGAGATCCGGTCGGAGCGCCTGGAGGACGGCGTGGACGTTCTGCGCTGGAGCCCACGCAGCAACGCGGCATGCACACCCACATTTCCACTCTTTAACAACCTCAAACGGCTGCAGCGTCCTTCCACACTGGCTCTGGTCTGAAACATGACCCACTTTCTACGGTGGCCCAGAAGGCTCAACACAACGCAGAACAGCAGAAGTTATGCTGGCAAGTTGATCACAAACATGGCTTCAGTCTTCAAACAAGATTTTAGCATAACTTCAATTTTAGCTGAGTTTTATTTTAGCATGTAGTGCGATTTAGCACAACTTTTAGCATTACGTCCCTTCTGGGCCACCGTACTTTTCAGATGGTCAGCAAAACATTGAACTGTGCAGCCATTTCTCTGAAGAGCTTTGCTACACGGCTAACTGGTTTGATGCTACACGGCTAACTGGTTGGATGCTACATGGCTAACTGGTTGGATGCTACACGGCTAACTGGTTTTATGCTTCAGAGCTAATTGGTTCGATGCTACACGGCTAACTGGTCTGATGCTTCACGGCTAACTGGTCTGATGCTTCACGGCTAACTGGTCTGATGCTACACGGCTAACTGGTCTGATGCTACACGGCTAACTGGTTGGATGCTACACGGCTAACTGGTCTGATGCTTCACGGCTAACTGGTCTGATGCTACACGGCTAACTGGTCTGATGCTACACGGCTAACTGGTCTGATGCTACACGGCTAACTGGTCTGATGCTACACGGCTAACTGGTCTGATGCTACACGGCTAACTGGTCTGATGCTACATGGCTAACTGGTCTGATGCTACACGGCTAACTGGTCTGATGCTACACGGCTAACTGGTCTGATGCTACACGGCTAACTGGTCTGATGCTACACGGCTAACTGGTCTGATGCTACACGGCTAACTGGTCTGATGCTACACGGCTAACTGGTCTGATGCTACACAGCTAACTGGTCTGATGCTACACGGCTAACTGGTCTGATGCTACACGGCTAACTGGTTGGATGCTACACAGCTAACTGGTCTGATGCTACACGGCTAACTGGTCTGATGCTACACGGCTTTAATGTGATTTAAACTAAACAGGTTGTCAGAAATATTCATACCTCAAATTCAGAGTTTCACCTTTTAATGTTTTTCATAAAACAGAAAAGTTTGTTTTGTGCGACAGAAACTAAGATGGGCTAAGAATGAATTTATTTCTTAATTTTGGTAACATAATAATAATTTCATTCCTGAATTATTTAGTTTCTTTGTGTCGACTTTCTTCTCTGGATTTAAACTTTTTCTCAGCTGGTTCTGATTCTCCGTCGCAGAATTTTGGTTCAGAAATTTATCAGGAGAAATTTCACATCCCAGCTGGAAACAGATAAACAGTGAAACGGATGTGAAGGCGGTTCTGGTTCTGGTTCTGGTTCTGGTTCTGGTTCCGGTTCTGCAGAATGGCGGGTCGACCCTCAGACATGGACAGGAAGTGCTGCCGGGGTCAGAGGTCATAAGGCCCCCACCTCAGAGCTCCAGGGTCGGTGGGGGGGCTGTGAGGAAGAGGAGGAGGGGAGGAAGGGCAGAGCGATGGGGAAGGAGGCGGAGAAGGAGAAGAGGGGTGCGGGGAGAGGGGGGGGCAGCAGGGAGGAGGAAGGTGAGCTGGAGGTCGCGCTGTGCTGCAGCAGCTCCACCGGCCTCTGGGGGGCGCCGTCCGGGCGCAGCGCCGCCACCCAGTGGCTGTAAGGGGGAGGGCGGGGCTGCAGGCGGGCCGTCATGGCGGCGGCGTCCCGCTGGGCCGCGCAGTAGCTGAGGTGGGCCAATAGGCGGCGCCGCAGCGCGTCGCAGGAGTCCCGGGGCTCCACGGCGCTCAGGTAGCAGGACGCTTCGCTCACACACTCCCTGAAGCCCAGAGACAGGAAGTCCAGCGGCAGCACTTCCTGCTGACCTGACCAACACACACGGCCATTTTGAATTTATTCCCTTTCACAGGAACAGAAATATTAAAAAACAAACCAGCTAGCCAAACGGCTAACGCTAACAAACACCTGAAGGAATAAAATTACATGACATCACTTCCTGTTGAGCATTTATCTGCCCTCATACAGGAAGTGGTAGCATTGCTGGCTGGAGGAGCAGCTGAACTCCCTCCACCTGCTGCAGCTGTCTCTGCGTCGCCGTGGTTACCTGTCCCTCCCCACCTGCTGCAGCTGTCCCTGCGTCGCCGTGGTTACCTGTCCCTCCACCTGCTGCAGCTGTCTCTGCGTCGCCGTGGTTACCTGTCCCTCCCCACCTGCTGCAGCTGTCCCTGCGTCGCCGTGGTTACCTGTCCCTCCCCACCTGCTGCAGCTGTCCCTGCGTCGCCGTGGTTACCTGTCCCTCCACCTGCTGCAGCTGTCTCTGCGTCGCCGTGGTTACCTGTCCCTCCACCTGCTGCAGCTGTCTCTGCGTCGCCGTGGTTACCTGTCCCTCCCGCCTGCAGCGTCCTCAGGTGCTCCACGGTCATCTGCAGGATCTCGGCCTTCTCCAGCTTAGCGCCGCCCTGCAGGAAGCGGCGCGGTGGCGTTAGAGTTTTTATTAATTATAAAACTAAAATTTACTGGTAATTTAGAGATTATCGATGTGATGAATCGTGATTATATTCAGAAAATGATTTTTGTTTATTTTGCTGCATCAGAAACATGGGAGCTGAGAGGTCAAAGGTCAGGCTGACCTGCTTCTCCCAGGCCGTCGGGACGAGTCGCCGCAGCTCCGACAGGCAGCTGTTGATCCGATCCCTGCGCCGCTTCTCGATGACCTGGAACCGACAGGAAACTGAGGCGGCGCCGGAGGCTCCGGGCCGCCGGACGCGGCGGACCTACCCCTCTGTGCCGCCTCCTCGCCATCAGCCGCGCCGCTGGGGACGCGCGTCCCACCGGATCCCTGCAGGACGTCCACACAAACCACAGGATCTGATTTTAATCCCTAATTTCACCAGGAATCTCAGAAAACTGCAAACATTTTTAGTTTCTTTTGTTTTTGGTTAAACATTTAAAACAATAAATCCAGTTTATATGAAACAAATTCTGATTATTAACATTTTAACCATCAGTGTTGGATCTGAATCACAATAATTTATGTTTGATTTAATTGTTTTAGAACAAATTTACAGCTTTTTGAGTTCATTTATGTAAAACAGAGAAAAGAAGCAGCAACAATAATTATGTTTCTGGACCTGATGAAGAATCTGAATTAATATTTACGACACTAAACTTCCCTTTGGGATCAATTAAGTGTTTTTGAAGTGAATTGGAAAGATTTAAATCAATGAATTAACATTTATGACAACAAATTGATCTGATTTTCACAAAGAAAAACTAAAAAAGTTAAACAATAATGATCACAGAGAAATCCTGAAATTACAAAGCCTCAATGTTAAAATATGCCAGTTTTTAAAATTATATTTTTGTATTTTAAGATAAAATATTTGAGAGAATTTCTGAGAAATAAAATATCGATTGGAATATTTTCATAAAGATTAAAATATTTGTTATAAAAGCAGAAAAGTTGATGACAAACTGTTGTCTTTAATTTTAAGTAATTTTAAAGTCTTAATTAATGGTGTGACGTCAGAGGAGACCCGGATGTTCTCACCCCGCAGGAAGCCTCTCACGGCCCGCCGGGCTGCTGTCCTCACCCGGCCGCTTCATGGCGCCCGGCGGCGGGGAGAGCTGGCGGGAGTCCCCGGGGAGAGCCGGGTCAGAGCCGGCGGAGACCCGGAGCCGGCATGCCGGGTTTGGACCACCCGAACCCGTCAGAGTCCCGGGAGTTTTCCAGAGTCGGGAATCTCCTCTCCTCTCGGATCCGGAGCGGATCTTCCAGCGGAGTGTCTCCGGTAAATACCCCGCGGCGGGAGCCTGCGTGTCGGCGGCGGACTGGGCTGACCTCCCCTCTCTTCATCCTCCTCCTCTTCCTCTGCTGCCGGAGCTTTCCCACGGAGCAACGCGCACGCGCACTCAACCTGTATGGAAAGAGAAAAGTGCCAAATTTGATCACGGCTGAAAAGTCGCACAAAGTGTCAGTTTACGACTTTTGTTAAATAAGTCGAATTCGCCTTTTTACATCTTTATACGAATACCTTCCAAATGGCGAAATTTCCTGAGGTCATTGAACGCCACTTTTTATGCATAACGTTGTTCAAAACTACTGCTTCTACTCAAAGTATTCATCTATAAACCCAACATGTGATTACTGGTGCATGAGCTTCATTGTGCTTCTGTTGTTTTTCTTAATTGATGACTTGTTGCTGAAAGACAGAGTGCTGCTGCTTCTTCCTGGCCCCCTAGTGGCATGGAGGTCTCAAAGCATCTGCGGGGTTTGCTTAGCTTCTTCCCGGCTCCAATCGACTAAATTGGACAAAAAATATATATAGATATAAAATATTTTTTTAACCATATTAGATTATTAATTGTGTTCATTTTTACTTCTCATTTCTAGCCGTAGAAAACTTATTATTGATGGACAACACAAGTTGCCAGGCAGATCCAGGAACTTATTTTTGATTATGTATTTACTTATTCAGCATTTTTTGTAATAGTTTTATTTCCTATAATTTATTTACTTATTGACAGTTTAGACCGGATCAGCCTTCCGTAGAATTAACCCAAATATGCTTTAAATAAAAACAACTGAAAAAAAAACTGAGGTTGTTTTATTACAAGTAATGAAATTAAGTTTATCCAGTAGAAATGTAAAGTTTTTAAGTTCCATGTTAAACAAACATAAATAAATGAATTTTGACCAATTTAATGTTATTAAATGCAACAAATTATCTGAGTTTTTTAAAGTTTGGACTTTTCTTTTTTTCAGTGTAGAAATGACTTTAAAACCAAAGTAATAATTTTCCACTTTACCTTTTATTCTATGCTTTGTTTTAAATTAATTAAATTAAATTAAATTAAATTAAATGTTTCATTCTCAGTTTGTTTATTTTTAGTGTTTAGTTCATTTATCGACTCGATTCTTTCAGATCAAATCAGAACCTCAAGTTTTTCCTTTATGCAAATTTTAAGGGGCAAAAAATAAAATAGAGTTTAATCATTAATAGGAGGAGGAGGAAGAGGAGGAAGGGAGGTGGAGGAGGAGGAGAAGGAGGAGGAGGAAGGGAGGTGGAGGAGGAGGAGGAGGAGGAGGAGGAGGAGGAGGAGGAGGAGGAGGAGGAGGAGGAGGAGGAGGAGGAGGAGGAGGAGGAGGAGGAGGAGGAGGAGGCCTGGCAGTGATGAAGGTGATGACGTGTTGGAGACGCTGCTCTCTGTAATCTCCGAGCACTTGAACGCCTCACAGGCAGGAGGAAGATCTCCCTTCATCTTCATCGTCTCGGCTCACCGGCTGCTGTCGACACGCACTTACAACCCGTCAGAACCAGAACCGGGTCGAGCAGAACCAGAGACAGCTGCCGGACCGGAACTGACACCAAATAAAGAAAAATCTGATGAACGTCATGAAAACGAATCTTCAATAAACCTGAAAGATTTTCAGGTTTTCGATGTGCAGAAATGGGAAAACAGAATAAATCTGAGATTAACAGGAAATTATGCAGAAATTAAATTTAAAATCATTTTTCAAACTTGTAAAAAAAGTTTTCTTTCCCTTTAAATCCGTTTTTATTCCCATGTGTTTTATGTTTACATTTTTCACACTAAAAGTGTTAAAACATTTTATTTTACTATTTTAGTTAAATAAAAATGAGAACTTTTTAAATAGAAACAAGATCATAGATATAAAAGTCCAAATGGTTTTTCCTTCTGAAAATAGTTTTTCCCCTTAAATCCATTTTTATTCCAGGATAAACTTCCAGTTTGCTTCTTGTTTTGGGTTTGGTTGAATAAAAGGGAAGATTTGTCATATTTTTCAGTCTTCATTTGAAAACACTTCCTGCCTTCAGCGTTAATCCAGCGGTTAGAAGCAGAGGTAAGTGGATTTTAATGTTTTGTCCCGTTACTCCTGTGGCCGGCCGCAGACGGCCCTCGCCCCCCACTTTGAGCACCTCGGTGTTCTCTTTGCGGATCGGTCCGATGTTTTCCAGCCGGCTGTCGGATCGCAGGTCCGCATTCCTCCGGTTATCTGTCTGGGCCTTATCAGGAGCGCCGCCCGTCTGGACCAGAACCAGAACCAGAACCGGGCTGATGCTCGTGTCAGCAGGTTCTGCTCTGCCTTGTCTCACCTCAGCAAAGCATTTCTTTACATTTGTTCCCTAAATCTGAGCCCAGAGTAAAAATCAAAAGTAAGACTTAATTTAGAGCTACTTTTAGCTTAGCGCGCTGCTTTGAATCATTTAGCGCACTTAGCTTCCCCTAAATTAATTGTTCAGTTTCAGTTGGATAAAGTTCAACATCTGTGTTTAAGGTTTGGTTATTGACGTTTCATGCTCTTATTTTGAAGTCTGTTTGCACGGCAGTTCCGTTTCCTGTCCTAACTTCTCCTTTTTCCTTTAAACAAACATTATTGAGCAAAAGGCAAAAATGTTGCGAACAAATGAGAAACGGAGGAGCAGATTCTTACACCAACCACCAGGTGGCGCATCCGGTCACTGCAGGTAAAAATAAAAACATTTTCCACCAGAAAACTCTGAAATTTACCAGAAAGAAACAACAAGGTCGTTTCTGAGTCAGGAGAGAAAAACATTTCTGAGATTAACCTTTGAAAAGAGTTTAAAAAATAACATCTTTTAGAAAATTCAGATATTTTTAGCTCAATCTCAGAAGATTTCTAGGAAAATTATGGATATTTGTGAGGTTTAAAATAATAACACATTTTCAACATTTGAACATTTTTAAAGTTTCAAAAGTCAAAATGATAAACTTTTCACTTTTCTTCTCCGCTGTGGCTCCGCATAAAACCAGCTGCGTTAATGAAGCAACATGAATTTAGCGTTTTAGCATTAGCTTTTGCTAAAGCACGGTGGTTTAGCGTTAGCAGAGCTAATGTTTATGATTAGCGCAGCTAGCTTTACAGTTAGCACTGGTAACATATTTACAAGAATCTTTATTTTAAAACTCAGCGTTTCTCAGCCGTTGGTTCGTCTCGGCCGAAGCGGATCCGCCCTGAACAGAACCGAGGAGGAACCGGAACCGGTACCGGCACCGGCCCGCCGCTCGCTGCGCTAATGTTGACATTCATGGTGCTTTAGACGGAGGAGTGGGTGTGGGAAAGACACACACACACACACACACACACACACACACACACACACACACACACACACACACACACACACACGGTCAGTTCTCCCAGTGCTTCAGCTTCAAAATGCTCTGCTGGAAAAATTATTTGAGTGAATTTATTTTGAAATGTGTCAGCTGATCATGACGTCACGAGTCTTTCTGCGGATCCGCCGCTCTCCCCGGGTTGTCATCATAAATCCTCCTTTTCCTTCTGCAGAGCCACGACAGACTCTGGTTCCCGTTGCCATCCGTCAGTCCAGCTCTTCGGACGAAACTTTGACTAAGCCGCTGGTTAAAATCGGCATGAATCCAAATGAAGGTTTTGGATGTGCAGAAATGGAACAGAGCGAATCTGAGTTTAACAGGAAATGATCCAGAAATAGAAATTTAAATAATTTATGTTATGAAAAGTGTTTTTTCCCTTTAAATCCATTTTTATTTCCATATTTTCACACATTTTCCTCCTAAAATGATCTAATCTCATGATGAATGCAGAATGCTAGCAGCCATTGTTAGCATTGTTGAAGCTTTGGGCAGTTGCCCAGGGCTGCATATGAGGGGGGGGGGGGGGGGGTTGAGGGAAAAATAAAACAGAATCTTTTCAACTCTTTGCTCAACTAGAGGTGACTAAAGATACATTTAAGCTTTTAGCATCAAGCTAATAAAAATAAACGTGGAAAGTATCAGGAAACTGATGAATAAACCAAGAAGAGAGTTTCCTGATGCTAAATGACTAAAGTTCTGCAGAAGCAGCTTCACTGGTGACGTCCCGCTGCATCGGCTCGGCTCCGGACATTTAGGTGTCTTTTTCCTGCCTGAGTGGAAAAAAAATCCTGGAAATTTTCCTCTGACGTCGATCGGATACCAAACTGGAAGAACGAGGAACATGGAGACTCAGTTCTGGTTTCTACCAGAGTAAAATGTTTCATGTTTATGATTATTACCAAGTCAAAGTCGCTAAAGATGAATTATTCTCAGGCTTTGCTTGTTTTTCCACCAATCAGAACGCTCCGTTTTTATCATTTAGAAAATCTGGCATATAAAGAGTTTGGTGAAAATAAAAACATTAAAAATGCGTTGAGAAGCAGAATAATGATGTTTTATTCCGGTACCATCAGAACCTGAGGAGAAGCTGCTGTTTACGGGTCAGAACCTCAGCCACGGACCGGAGGCTGTTGGTGTGTTTCTGCGCTGAAAGACGGCTTCATTCCCCGGTTCTGCTCACAGAGGTCAGCAGAGGTCGCACAGAACGACAGTCACCTTCAGACCTGGTGAGGAGGCTGACCCAAGATGATCTGCCTGATCCAACTGCAGCTGCTGTCCACTGCAAGCGGCTTCATCACAGATGCATGATGGTCATTTCTATCGATGCCTGTTCCAGTCCAACCCGCCGCAGCATCAGCGTCGCAGCGCATGCAGTCACATGCAAACCGGACACGCCGTCCAATGCGGTGGCCAGTGAGATGCATCCCGGACGAGCCCCCAGTTTATCATGAACCTGGTTCATGATAAAAGCTAGCGGTTCTGGTTCTGGTCCACCGCTAGCTAGAAGGTTAGCAGCATAGCCCTAAAACACTAATCACAAGCGTCAGGTCCGTGTGGTACAATGTGGTACTAAACTAATGCTAAGGTGCTACTACACAATAGTAATCAGTGGACGCTAATGCTAAATGCTATCAATACAGTTTTTAATGGAAACTAACAATAAAAAGTGCCACACCAGTTACGTTAACGGACTTCAAATTAAGAGCATGAATATAAACTTCTTGTTGTTTTTATGTCTTTTCTTAACAGTTTACAATCAAACTTCAACACAGATGTTGAACTTTATTCAACTGGAAGTTTATAAAACAGCCAAGAAGTTCAGCTCTTTAGAATCTATGTGGGGAAATTAATTTAGACTCTCTGCAAGTCTCCAGCCTCCGCCTGCTTTTCCCAGGCTGCGCTCCCAGGGTGGTTTGACCTGACTCTCTGCCCCGCGCTGCAGGGACACAGCGTCTCATTGTAGCCGGGCCCACGCCGCTCCTCCAACATGGAGGTCAAGCAGCAGGACAGGAGTCGCATCTGATGTTGAGCAGAGAAGCCTGGCTTCATTTTATTCTACTGGAAATAAAGTAGAAACGTTCCAGAAGGGAGGAGCTGCAGCCAAGCTGTTGTGCTGACATGAATCCACCTCTGCTTTCTGTAAACTGGACTCTTCAGCTGCTGCTGCATGAAGGACAAACACATTTATGGGGTTTTGGTCCCGACAAAGATTTATAAATGAGTTTCATTCAAGGCAGCTTCCCCTTTCAGCTGAATTTAGGGGAAAAGACATAAAAACAACTTTTCATCCTGTTGAATAAATGTTCTCTCTCTTACTGTTGGCCAGGAGGCGAAACTAAAACAGTCATTAAACCTCAAATCAACTTTTCTTTGGCAGATAAACTCTAAATCTGTTGCTTGGGGTGAAATCTTCATACTTCTTTACAAATTGTAACATTCTGGTGTAAATTTGTCTGAGGGGAATGTTTATATATAATTTTAATAATAATTTATTATTTACATGTGTATTTAAAATTAAAACATTTCAACTAACTATCTACCTGTCATGTAAAAGTAACATTTTGTTGATGTTTTCCCGTTTTCAGGAGGATTGTGGCTCTTTTGGCCCAACAGTTTTCTGAAAAGTCACATTTTAATGCCGGTGTTCTGATGTATTTCCCAGTTGGATAACTGCAAATTAATTAAACTTTATTCCTCAAATTACACCGCAGAGTTAAATAATAGAAAAACACCGACTAACGGACTAATTAATAATCAATTCTTCGTCTAATGAGATTCTGTAGATCTGCAGAGCCTCGGATTCATTGGTTTGGTGAAACGGCACCATCTAGTGGTAGAAAGAGAGATCGTCCTGAATGTCTCATCCGGGTTATCAAGTCAGCTGATCAAAACACGGAAGTGTTTGCAGCTGTGCGGCTTTTGGAGGATGTGAGCAGCACAGGGTCTGCTTACATGTGGAAAACTTCTTTTTGTTCATTTTAAATGGTTTTCATCACCGCTTAACGGTTAAAAGCGACGCTGGAGCGGAACCGGTGGTTCGGACGGACTTGGGATTTTTTTCTGGTATCAAACGCATTTCAGTTAATTATTGGTTATTTAAGATTAACGTTAGAAACATAAACCTGAGACTCGAATGATTTCAGCTGGAAAAAGTCATTGCCGTGTTTTCAGTGTATGTTCTGCGCAGCCGCAGTAAACTCAGCTTTGGGATCTGAAATACAACAAAAATAGTTTAAATAATTCTGCATTTTCTTGTTGTATTATTTACTGTAGTAGCAATTTAATGTAAATATGTATCATCTAATTGTTTGTTTTCTTAAAATACAGTTTTCTATTTTCTGTATTGTGGTTTTTAAAAGTGTATTTTGCCAAAATGTAATATTTATGTTACAGGCCTATTTTTATTTTTAAAAATTATTTACAAATTAATTTTGTACTCTGAATTCCTCCAGTTGCATCTTTTTGTGTTGAGGAAGAAATAAATAAATGCAAACATTATAAATGGACTAAGATTGAATAAAACATATGAAAAAGGTTTAATTCTGACATATGACGTGGATATTTTTTTCTTCCTCTGAACTTTAACGGTCTCCTCTCCTCCGCAGCATCTGATGACCACGATGAAGGTGTTTCGCTGTCCTGGTCGCCATGGTTACGCCGTGGAGGCGTCGCCGTTCCTCCCGAACCGACTGGCCTGCGCGGCGTCCCAGTTCTACGGGATAACTGGTCAGTGTGGAGAGACGCAGAACCTGGTTGAGATGCAGAGAAATGACTTGTACAAATATTTAAGATTAGATAATAATGGTTATTATTTCCATGAAAAGAAAGAATATAGAAAATGCTACATTAAAATACAAACTTCAATGTAAATCAGATTTGGTAAATAATATAAGTAAAAATAGTAGAAATGAGAAAAACATGAAGAAATCTGTTAAGCTGTGATAAAAACTATCAAACTCAAAATTAACAGTAAAATAAATTAATAAACACGAGTAAAATGACATTAAAAATGCAGATTATAACTAATGGAATAATAATTGTTAATATCCAATCCAACTTTATTTATAAAGCACTTTAAAACAACCACAGCTGATAGAAAGGGCTGTACATTAAAACATAATAAAAATAAAAACAACTCTTACAGTTTAAAAACGAAAACATACAATTTAAAACTAGATCCTGCTGGAGATGAAAGCCAAGTAAAATAAATGGGTTTTAAGACGAACTTTAAAACATAATGAAGAATAGAAAGTTACTGCAGACGGTCAGATGATTTTTAATACGACTGATTTCCTAATAAAATAAATATTTTAAATGAATATAAAAAGAAAATATGAAATCTAAATAAAACTAAATTAAATCAGTATCATTTATAAATGCATTAGTTTATATGCTTATATGAATGAATATAAGTATATAAACTCTATATTAATAATAATGTTCCTGTCTCTGCAGGTTCTGGTTCTCTGTTTGTTCTGGATCAGACTGAAACTGGGGTTGTTTTGGTGAGAAGGTAAAGTTTCTGGATTCTTTCCTTCATTTTTATCTTTTTACCACAAACAGGAAGTGCAGATGTGTCCAGATTCGAATGTGTAAAACTCATTATTTCGTTTTTTGTGGTGGCGAAACGCTGAAAACACACAGAATGAATGATGCAAAATCCAAAACACACACAGAAAAAATTTGAATGCAACAGAAAAACGCTGCAATCACAGGAAACGGAAGCAAAAGGGAAAACAAGCTACACACAGCAGAAGTCCTCCAGGCCACCAGGGGGAGTCTGGAGTCGGCCAGATTAGCTTCACAAATATGCTGCTGCTCTCTACGATTCTGAAAACCATGAAGGATAGAAAACCTTTTCCTTCTTCCACTCAACTTTCTTCTGGAATCCCGTCATTCTTGAGTTTGTAGTTCCAGATGAAGCGGTCGGCTCCCCCTGCTGGTCTGGAGGACTAATGTCTGTGGAGTCAGTTTGGAGCATTTGATTCTTGCTGATGTTTTTGCTTCCGTTTCCTGTTCTGGTGCATTTTAATGTTAGCTGCAGTTTGGCTCCTTTCAGCCACCGTAGTTTAACTTCCTGCTGACAAACTTTAATGTTCAGAGTTTCTGGGGGGATTCCAGAGAATTTATTGGGCTTGAGCTGCTTTGCTCTCTCTCTCCGTTTGTCAGCTGGCAGTGGGGTGACGGTCTCTTCGACGTTGCGTGGAGTGAAGCTAACGAACACGTCTTGGTGGCGGGAGGCGGCGACGGCAGCCTGCAGCTTTGGGACTCAGCCAATCAGAACGCTCCGCTGAGAGTGGCCAAGGAGCACACACAGGAGGTACGACACACACACACACACACACGCACACACACACACACACACACGCACCCTGCTGTGACTGACCGATGTGTGTGTGAAGGTTTACTCTGTGGACTGGAGTCAGACCAGAGCAGAGAACCTCATCGCCTCCGGATCCTGGGACCGCTGCGTTAAAGTGGTGAGGCTCCGCCTCTTTCTCAGAGGCCCCGCCCCTTTCTCTGAGGCTCCGCCCATAACACTCCTCTCTCCTGAAGTGGGACCAGAACCTTGGCCGCTCCCTCGCCACGCTCAGGGGTCACGAAGGGGTCGTCTACAGCTCCATCTGGTCTCCTCACATCCCAGGATGCATTGCTTCAGCCTCAGGTCAGCCGCCGCTCTCATTCTCCGTCAGGAATCCCAGAATTCCCAGCATTCAGCTGTGAAGGCTGTTGGTGCAGCTTAGGTTGTTGGAGGCTTTTGGCCACAGGGGGGCGCCGCTGCAGCGTCAACCTGAATCCGTCTGATCTGACAGAAAATCATTCCTGGGCTTAAATATGTTTCACTCATGAAATCTGAAAAGTGTGGCGTGCTCAGCTCTAGTTCGGGTTTCAGTGATTTTAGGCTTTTAGGTTTT
Organism: Poecilia reticulata; assembly: GCF_904066995.2. Taxonomy (NCBI): domain Eukaryota; kingdom Metazoa; phylum Chordata; class Actinopteri; order Cyprinodontiformes; family Poeciliidae; genus Poecilia; species Poecilia reticulata. Next base: position 725,521 of record NC_088850.1, on the reverse strand, counting down.
CTTTTTTTAGAGCAGAATTCAGATCCCACCGGATCCATCCGGATCCCACCGGGTCCCACCGGATCCATCCGGGTCCCACCGGATCCATCCGGATCCCACCGGGTCCCACTGGATCCATCCGGATCCCACCGGGTCAGCGGAGCTGAACTGGGCTCTGGGTTTTCTAGAAAAACCCGGATCTGCTGTGAAAAGTCCCAGCTGAGCCTGAGGGATCCCGGCCCGACGGACCGGGATCCCTCAGGCTGGATTTAAAATAAAAAGTTTTTTTTCCCCCCAACATTTTATTTCTATCATGACTTTTTAATATTTAAATATATTAATTTGCTCCTTTTTCTGATTTTCATTATTTTTCCACTTTTTAATGTGATCAAAATACTTTGAAAAACTGAAATCACGTTTTTATTTCATCATTTCCTTCATTTCTATTTGCATTTTTTAATTTGTTTAATATTTCATCTTTTTTAGAAGAACAGCATTTTTCCTGTTTTTGTTTTTAATCTTTTTTTATTTGTTTATCTTTATTTTTTGGGTAAAAAAATATTTTCTTGTCTTTCTTGTTTTGAACCTTCATTTTTTCTTAAATCTGTTGGTGGGTTCTGGTCCGGTCGGGCTGGTTCTGTTTTGGACCTTGGAACCAGCCGGTGCAGCAGCAGAACCCTGAGACCCGGCGGCTCTTTGTGGACCCGACTCCGGCCGGTTCTGGTTCAGTTGAAACGGCGTCACATGGGTTTCTGGTCCCAACAGAACCGGCTGCGGCTCACGAGACGGCCGGCGACCCGGTTCCTCACAGACGCTGCTTTGTTCCTGAGCTTCTCTTAGGGTCTCAGTTCTGCCAGCTGATTATGAGGTCATGGCTACATGTAGCGAAGGTTAGCATGTAGCTTCAGCTGCTGGCTAAACGTGGATCATTCCCTGATCAGTGAGTCGTCGCCAAACAGTGTTTAGCTGAGGCTAACGCTAAATGCTAATCATGCTAACATTCGTTTCGCTTCAGGAAGTGATTCTTTGTGACAGCTTTCAGGTTTAGGTGGCGCAGCGTGTGCAGCTCCTCTCACCAGCTGATTAGAGGAGCTGCGCGACACGAAGCTGCCTTTTTGTCTTCGTTTCGCATGCTGTGGATTCGGTAACCTGGGAGATGTTTGAGTGAGCACCTGAACCTCTTACAAAGGAAAATGTCTAAGAATAAACGTAAGGGAGCACATGCTGCTAGCTCCGTTAGCATCGAGAACCAGCTAGCTTCGGAGAACATAACGGCCTGACTGTCAGGGTGTCACGATTACACTGAACGCCGGAGCCACTTTGAGGACGAACGTTTCCCTCCTACTGCTCACCTGCTCCAAGGTAAATGGTGACATCAGAGAAACGCTTTTCAGCGACTGAGCTGATGGTTGGGGAACCGGATCGAGACGCTGGAGAAAAAAGTCGACACCAGAATGGGTGAAGTTTGAAAGAGAAAATGGATCTGATCAGAAGGAACGTCTCAGTACCAGTCATCTCATGAACCGAGCTGCTGAAACGGAGGAGCTGCAACCGGAAGCGTCATGGACACGACGACCAGGAGGATGAAGGCGCTGGTTACAATCTACCAGGCTGCAATTCCCAAGGAAAACAGGACGCTGGTGTCCTTCATGGAGGACGCCCACCGCCTGGGCCCCATGACGAAGGATCGCAGCCTCCTACACCCACCGTCATCATCTTCAGCAGGTTCTTGTCCCGCCGGCTGCGTGATGCTGTCTGGAAAGCGGGAAAAAAATTCACAATTTCTGCACGACAACAAGCTCCGATTCACCGAAGATCTCTGCAAGTCCGACCGCAAGAAAAGAGACGACTCCTGGGTCCATTGGTAGCTGACAGAATGCAGAAACGCCTCCTTGGAGGGAGCCGCGCCTTTGTTGGGGGTAAAGAAACTCCTCTGACCCCTTCTGACCTCCTCTGACCCTCTCTGACCCTCTCTGACCCCCTCTGACCCTCTCTGACCCTCTCTGACCTCCTCTGACCTCCTCTGACCCTCTCTGACCCCCTCTGACCTCCTCTGACCCCCTTTGACCTCCTCTGACTGTCTCTGACCCCTTCTGACCCTCCTCTTACCCTCTCTGACCTCCTCTGATCCCCTCTAACCCCCTCTGACCCCTCTGATCCCCTCTGACCCCCTCTGACCTCCTCTGACCCCCTCTGACCCCCTTTGACCCCCTCTGACCTCCTCTGACCCCCTCTGACCCCTTTTGATCCCCTCTGACCCCCTTTGACCTCCTCTGACCCCTCTGACCTCCTCTGACCCCCTCTGACCCTTTTTGACCCCCTCTGACCCCGTCTGATCCCCTCTGACCTCCTCTGACCCCCTCTGACCCCCTCTGACCCCTCTGACCTCCTCTGACCCCCTCTGATCCCCTCTGACCCCCTCTGACCTCCTCTGACCCCCTCTGATCCCCTCTGACCCCCTCTGACCTCCTCTGACCCCCTCTGACCTCCTCTGACCCCTCTGATCCCCTCTAACCCTCTCTGACCTCCTCTGACCCCTCTGATCCCCTCTGACCCCCTCTGACCTCCTCTGACCCCCTCTGACCCTCCTCTTACCGTCTCTGACCCTCTCTTACCCTCTCTGACCTCCTCTGATCCCCTCTAACCCCCTCTGACACCCTCTGATCCCCTCTGACCCCCTCTGACCCCTTTGACCCTCCTCTGACCCTCTCTGACCCTTTCTGACCCCCTCTGATCCCCTCTGACCCACTCTGACCTCCTCTGACCCCCTCTGATCCCTCTGACCCCCTCTGACCTCCTCTGACCCCCTCTGACCCCCTCTGATCCCCTCTGACCTCCTCTGATCCCCTCTGACCTCCTCTGATCCCCTCTGACCCCCTCTGACCTCCTCTGACCCCTCTGACCCTCCTCTTACCGTCTCTGACCCTCCTCTGACCCCCTCTGATCCCCTCTGACCCCCTCTGATCCCCTCTGACCCCCTCTGACCTCCTCTGACCCCCTCTGACCCCCTCTGACCCCCTCTGACCCCCTCTGACCGTCTGACCCCCTCTGACCCCCTCTGACCCCTCTGACCTCCCGTTCTAAAGCCTCCAGGTGGTTATATGATGTTAGACGAGTGAGTCTCCAGTAATAACACCTGATTTGTTCAACAACCTTATTTTCCTCCATCTTTCACCAAGTTTCAGTTTCATGTTCTGACCGTTTATCCACTTTCTGCCCTTTAAGCGTTGAGCTGAAAGTTCTTGTTTCGCTCTGACAGCACAACGTTTCGCTCCGTAAGTCGGTGAACTCTATTTTTCTAGTTCTAATTTCTCCACTTTGTCTTTTGTTTCCCTTAAAGCCAGAGGGTCGTGTAGAAATGTCAACGCCTCGTTTCCGTCTGCTAACGAGATTAACGGTGACTTTGTCTTTTTCCAAGAAAGTCTCCACTTGTGATGATGTGAATGTCTGCAGCCTGATGATGTCACAGGGTTCAGGACGTGCAGCAGCTGTTTTTATTCTTCTTTAACCTTTGAGTGTTAAAGACTGAAGGACATTAATTATTAGAATTCATTGAAATGTTTGATCCTCAACATCTTTGGATACAATGAAAGAACTAAAAATATCAGTTTTTCCCATATTGAGAGTCGTGTAACATGGTCAATATGCTGATGCATTAAGAGGACGGCCTGCAGTGCTGATGATGCTAACTGGGTGGACGGCGCCGCGCTGCCCTGATGATGCTAACTGGGTGGATGGCGCCGCGCTGCCCTGATGATGCTAACTGGGTGGACGGCGGCGCGCTGCCCTGATGATGCTAACTGGGTGGACGGCGCCGCGCTGCCCTGATGATGCTAACTGGGTGGACGGCGCCGCGCTGCCCTGATGATGCTAACTGGGTGGACGGCGCCGCGCTGCCCTGATGATGCTAACTGGGTGGACGGCGCCGCGCTGCCCTGATGATGCTAACTGGGTGGACGGCGCCGCGCTGCCCTGATGATGCTAACTGGGTGGACGGCGCCGCGCTGCCCTGATGATGCTAACTGGGTGGACGGCGCCGCGCTGCCCTGATGATGCTAACTGGGTGGACGGCGCCGCGCTGCCCTGATGATGCTAACTGGGTGGACGGCGCCGCGCTGCCCTGATGATGCTAACTGGGTGGACGGCGCCGCGTTGCCCTGATGATGCTAACTGGGTGGACGACGCCGCGCTGCCCTGATGATGCTAACTGGGTGGACGGCGCCGCGCTGCCCTGATGATGCTAACTGGGGCTAACTGGTGGACGGCGCCGCGCTGCCCTGATGATGCTAACTGGGTGGACGGCGCCGCGCTGCCCTGATGATGCTAACTGGGTGGACGGCGCCGCGCTGCTCTGATGATGCTAACTGGGTGGACGGCGCCGCGCTGCCCTGATGATGCTAACTGATGCTAATCTTTATTTTCTTCTGTAACTTTAACCCTGAAAACTCCAGTCAAACTGTCCAAACTCTGTTTGCCGTCTTGGATGTAGAAGCACCAATATTCTCCTCACAGATGTATAATCTGGCATAACGAGGATATTCTATAAATCTGTCTGCACCGACTGCTGGATGATACTAATGTATGTAAGGCGGCTGTTTAACATCCGGGCTCAGTCAGTTCCTCTCAGTAGCTGCTGAGGATCCAGCTGCTGGTTCCTGGTCTGAGCTGCTGGTTCCTGGTCTGAGCTGCTGGTTCCTGGTCTGAGCTGCTGGTTCCTGGTCTGAGCTGCTGGTTCCTGGTCTGAGCTGCTGGTTCCTGGTCTGAGCTGCTGGTTCCTGGTCTGAGCTGCTGGTTCCTGGTCTGAGCTGCTGGTTCCTGGTCTGAGCTGCTGGTTCCTGGTCTGAGCTGCTGGTTCCTGGTCTGAGCTGCTGGTTCCTGGTCTGAGCTGCTGGTTCCTGGTCTGAGCTGCTGGTTCCTGGTCTGAGCTGCTGGTTCCTGGTCTGAGCTGCTGGTTCCTGGTCTGAGCTGCTGGTTCCTGGTCTGAGACGTGAATCATTAGTTCTGGAGCCAAACCCTCTGGGACGATGTGACGAGTCTAATACTTACAGTTTAAACTGCTTCTGACGAGAACAGCTGAGATTCGTTTTGTTGCTAAATACACATAAAAGCAAGTTCAGCAACAACAAACCTTTATTCTCCATCTTCATTAAAGAATTGAATATGTGCAATCGTCTCATTATGTCTTCTAATAATCCAAAAGCCACGAAAACTAAATTTATTACGTAAATGTAATATCTTGTAATTCTCTCTAGGTGATTTTCTTGTCACTGTATGTATAAAACCCAGCTGGTATATTTATTTTATTTACGTCTGTGTACAATGTCAATGTTTCAAATTTGCTTAAAAAAAAGAAAGTTTGTATAGTTTTGCTTTAGCGTTTCGGTCAGAAAACGTTCAGGACGTCATCAGATTTTAAACGGTTCACTGCAGCTGCAGCAATGCATTCTGGGTAGAGGGTAATACCCTCAGACAGTGTTTCATGTTTGTCTTGTTCTCTGTTGTTTTAGAAAAGTTAATGGGGGAGAAAGAGAACATGACAGGAAACGGAACTGCTTTGTAAACGGACTTCAAAATAAGAGCATGAATATAGATGTCTAACTACAGTACTTAGATAATTCATAACAGTTTATAACCAAAACTTTGACTCAGAGGAAAATGGCAAAGTAAATTAGTGCGTTAGAATTTATCTGGAAAAACTGAATTGGGGGAAGCTAAAGATTGCTAAGGTTAGCAGGAATGCTAAAGCGCAAAGCCTTCTGGGTCAAAGTGCAGGTCAAAGAGCAGCAGCGTCCCAATGAGCTGCCATCTTAAACACCTTAGCGCCGCTGTGTTGACCACTGCAGCCATCGACTGGACAGTCTGGAGCGGAAACACTGAAAACATCTGGAGATGTTTTTTACCGCCTGCTTAGCTTCACCAGAGCTTAAAATCTTTAAACTTCCTTCGGAATCCGACACATTTTGAGCATCCGGAGCTGCGTGTGTTTCCAGTCACTGGATTAAACTGATGGCGGTTTTGTTCCTGTGATTGTTCCGATGCCGCCCGCGCGGCGCGGCGAGGCGGATTAGCCGTGAAGGCGGCGCCGCCGCTGCGCCGCGGCTGGCAGCTTCCTGCTCACCTACACACTCGCTGCCATCCGCCTCAACGCCGCTCAGCTAATGAGATAAAGGCTGTTTCACAACATGCAGAGGAAAAAGAAGCGGGGATTATCTGCAGCAGAACAGGACGGATCAGGTGGGAGCTGCTCTGATTGGTCAGGATGATGACCGTCAGCCAATCAGAGCGCCTCCGTGTGGGACGGCTTTATCCTCAGATTTAATCTGTTTGCTCTTTTTACTTTAATCCATTTAGATCAGATTAAGCAGAGCATAGATGCCATGCAGAACATCATGAGTTTCAGCACAGCGGACTGAGACCAGAAGGTCAAAGGTCGAAGGTCTCCTCTGGCTCTACGGCCACTCTGTGCATGTAGACTTGAGTCTGCTCAGCTTCCTGTAGGCCGACGGCTAACAGGAAGCACACACCTCCAAACTGCACCCATCCCGGCTGTGCTGGTTGCTAGGCAACCGAGGGAAGGGGCGGGGTTTCCAGTCTTTTCCAGCGTCCAATCAGATCGATTAGAAATGAACCCAGACATGAAGCTACATGGCTGCTGTTAGCGATGTAGCTTTAGCATCTCTGGTTCCAACGAGAACCGCTAACCTCAGAGCCACGAAACGCCGCCTCAGCAAAAACAGGTGGAGGAAACGATTCTCCAGAGACGTGTGTGAGTGTGTGAGTGTGTGAGTGTAGGTGTGAGTGAGTGTAGGTAGGTGTGTGTGTGTGTGTTGTATGGTTCAAAACCGTCTCACCTCAGTGATGATAAAAGAAGCTGCTGATGCAGCACAGATAGCAGGTTTAACAGAGGACTAACACACACACACACACACACACACACACACACACACGCCCCAGGCCTGGTTCTGTGTGTGTGTGTGTGTGTGTGTGTGTGTGTTCTCCCAGCAGCGTCTCTGTGTGAGTGAGGAAGAGGAGCGACTGTAATGTTTAATCTGCTCTTTAACCTCCTCTGTGCAGCAAATGATCAGAAACTGATTAGTGCGGCTGACTGAAGCAGCTGAGAGTCGGGGTTGTTCTGATGAATGAGGGTTTCTAACATGGCGCCGCCTCAGGACTTCCTGCTGTCGACATGTTGAGCTTTTAGCTCTCAGTTCATGTCTAGAAATAAAAATCATCAAACTTTCAGAAACCGTGAAGCTTTTTGAGGTTTTATTCTCATTTATCTCAGTTTTTAAGATGATAGTTTAGTAATGGAGCGAAGCCCAACTGACCCGCCATGGCGGCAACTGTTTGGGGTCAGATGGGTTCATAAAACCAGAGAAACTTCACTGTTCAGTCTGTCGGAGAAACTTTACAACTTTTTCTGCTCCATCCTGCTTCATGTCTGACAGACAGGAAGCCACGCCCCTCTGGCTCTATCTATCTAAGCCACGCCCCTCCTGCTCTCTCTAAGCCACGCCCCCTGGCTCTCTCTAAGCCACGCCCCTCCTGCTCTCTCTAAGCCACGCCCCTCCTGCTCTCTCTAAGCCACGCCCCTCCTGCTCTCTCTAAGCCACGCCCCTCATGCTCTCTCTCTAAGCCACGCCCCTCCGGTGCTCTCTAAGCCACGCCCCTCCGTCTCTCTCTCTCTAAGCCACGCCCCTCTGGCTCTCTCTCTCTCTAAGCCACGCCCCCCGTTTCTCTCGGTCTCTCTCTAAGCCACGCCCCTTTGCAGCATCATGAGCCAGTCTTTGACCACGCCCCTTTAAGCCACGCCCCCTGTGGTTCTGTAATCCCTGCTCTCCGTGTTGCCTGGAGGTGAAAAGTTTAATCTCTCAGTTTCACTGCTGCAGCTGTGACGTCATCAGGAAGTTTTGTTGGATTATCCTGGAGGAAGTTTGAGGAGGAATTAATAATCTGTAATCCTGCGTCCCGTTATCGCTTTGGCTGTCCTGACGCGGTGCATGCTGGGTAAAACCTGCGTCTGCTTTCAGGCGACGGGACGCTCAGAGTCTGGGATGTGAAGGCCGCTGCGTGCCGATTGGCTGTTCCTGCTCACAAAGCTGAGATCCTGAGCTGTGATTGGTGCAAATACGACCAGGTGGGTCAGACACGACTAATCGATCACATAACTCTGTTTGATCACTGATCAGTTTAACTTGGTTTCATTTTCACCTGAAATTAACAGCAAAGTTAGAATAAAAATAATAGTTTTTAACTGGGATTATTTGAATCTGTTTGCAGAATCTGGTGGCTACAGGATCAGTGGACTGCAGCGTGTGTGTGTGGGACCTGAGGAACGTCACACAGCCCGTCAGTCAGCTGCTGGGACACAGCTACGCCATCCGCAGGGTCAAGGTACACACACACACACAGGCTCACACACACACACACACACACACACACACACACACACAGATCTGTCCCTCTACATCCAGCTGCCTCCAAGTGAGAAACAGTCTGTTGGTCCTGACAGCATCAAAACTCCCACTTTAATGGCCCAAATAGGGACAAACACAAACACACACACACATTCTGTGTCTGTGTGTGTGTGTGAGCCTGTGTGTGTGTGAGAGAGCCTGTGCGTTTGTGTGTGTGAGAGAGCCTGTGTGTGTGTGTGTGTGTGTGAGAGAGCCTGTGTGTGTGTGTGTGTGTGTGAGAGAGCCTGTGTGTGTGTGTGTGTGTGTGTGAGAGCCTGTGTGTGTGTGTGTGTGTGAGAGAGCCTGTGTGTGTGTGTGTGAGAGAGCCTGTGTGTGTGTGTGTGTGTGTGTGTGTGAGAGAGCCTGTGTGTGTGTGTGTGTGAGAGAGCCTGTGTGTGTGTGCGTGTGTGTGTGAGAGAGCCTGTGTGTGTGTGTGTGTGTGTGTGTGTGTGTGAGAGAGCCTGTGTGTGTGTGTGTGTGTGTGAGAGAGCCTGTGTGTGTGTGTGTGTGTGTGAGAGAGCCTGTGTGTGTGTGTGTGTGTGTGTGTGTGTGTGTGAGAGAGCCTGTGTGTGTGTGTGAGAGAGCCTGTGTGTGTGTGTGTTCTGCTCCTGTAGCAGCGCTTGTCGCAGCTCCTCTCAGCTCCTCTCAGCTCCTCTCAGCTCATTCTGGGCAGACAGACATCACCAATCAATCGATGAGACGATTCAACAACTCAGCCCAAATAAATCGATGGTCTCCTGATCCAGCAGGACTGAACTTCCTCCTCAGCCTTTCATCTCTTCTGGTTTCAAATCATTTTATTTGCTTTAATTAAATAACTTTAAAACTTACTGACAGCTTGAGTCAGCTTTTTATTTGTTGGATTATTTTATTTTATTTATTTTCTCATTCTTATTATTTTGAAACTAGAGTTTACGCTCGTTAATGGATCGGTTCTGGTGGTTCTGGTGGTTCTGACTGGCCAAATCAAGGGATCGGACCCGAAACAGATTAAACACAGAGCGGTTCAGAAGGTCCGGATCAGCGGAGCAACCAAAAGGTTCTGTCAGCGTTTCTGAACTGGGTTTAATGAGCAGAACCGCTGAGTCGGCACTCCGTCCTCTGGATCAGAACCGCTCTCCTGCCCCTCGCCTCAGAACCGACCGACCCAGAAGCTTCTCAGGCTGAAACTCCTCAAACGTTCCCCACGATGAAATCATCCAGGTTCTGCTCCGGGTTCGGTCAGATCCGGGTCTCTGCTCCAGAACCAGAAGATCCTGCTGGTTCTGCTGATCTCTAATCCCGCCTCCGGTTCTGTCCACAGTTCTCCCCGTTCAGTCGGACCGTTCTGGCCTCCTGCTCCTACGACTTCACCGTCCGGTAAGTTACGGGTCGTGTTTGGGTTCTGGTTCCGGTTCGGTTTTAGACGTCTGAAAGAACCGCAGCCTTTAAACCAGGGGTGTCCAAAGTGTGGCCCGTGGGCCATTTATGGCCCTTCAAATGATTTTATTTGGCGAAGCAAAAACTGTAAAAATGTTTCCAAAGTAGAAAAACTGACGACCAAAACAGAACCAGCAGCAGACTGGAGTTCTGTTCCGGTTCTGGATCCGACCAAAACAGAACCAGCAGCAGACTGGAGTTCTGTTCCGGTTCTGGATCCGACCAAAACAGAACCAGCAGCAGACTGGAGTTCTGTTCCGGTTCTGGATCCGACCAAAACAGAACCAGCAGCAGACTGGAGTTCTGTTCCGGTTCTGGATCCGACCAGCAGCAGACTGGAGTTCTGTTCCGGTTCTGGATCCGACCAAAACAGAACCAGCAGCAGACTGGAGTTCTGTTCCGGTTCTGGATCCTAATGACGCACCGGTTTCACTAAAACTGTTGTTTATTGAGCTGGTAAACTAAAATAACACATTTTCACACTTTAATTTAATAAAAGTGACCCGACTGTCGTAAATATTTTCCCTTCAGACGAAACAAAATAAATGTTTTAAAATTACTTCATTAATTTGGGATCTTATTTTGTCAAATGCAACTTTTTATTTTATTTATTGACTAATTAAATTACATAAATAATAATAAATATAATTCTTAACATATTTGTTAAGAATTAACATTATTATTATTATTAATTATTATTAATTGCTAATGAATTTATTTAACTCTTGAATTAAATGAATAAAATAATTGTATTTATTTCAACATTTCTACATCCAGTCTTTGTTTATTGATAAATAAAAATATAATTAAAGAGAAAACTTTAAATATGGAAACGTGAATTAAAAGCTGAACTAAGTTAAATAATGAAAGTTTTACTTATTGATCACTGATCAGTTTTCTCAGGTTGAATCATTTCAGCGTCATTTAAAGCTGTAATTGTTGGTTTATGATGGTGGCCTGATGAAACGCCGCCCGGCTGGTAGTTTGGTGTTTGGACTCCTCTGAGTGTTTGCTGTAGATGATTATTCAGCATTAATTTCCTGTTTAACAGTCACGCTGACTGACAGCAGCAGAGCCGCCCACTCGGCTCACAGCGTCACGCTCAGACTCACCATGACGGTTCGTTCTGCTCCAATCTGCACAGAACAAAGACGTTTTATAGTAAAGATGCAGTTAATTTAATTTTCCATTAATGCGGCGCTGTAGTGGCTCTTCAGACCCGATTCCGTCAGACTGAGTGGTCGTCCTCCGTTCTCCAGCCTGGTTGAAGGTTTCTCCCATGGTTTTCTTCTGATCAGCTGATCTGACACATTGAGGCGTTCCTAAAGTGAAGGGATGAACTGGCACGTGACCCGGTACCGAACGGTTCTGTCCAGGTCACAGAACCGTCCGGCTGGATGAAGAACCAGTTGGATGTAACAACCAGAACGTGTCTGCTCTCTGAAACCAGTGGACTAAAGTTCCTGAAGGTTGTGGAGAGTCTTCAGCGGCCAAACGTCCTTAGTGACGACACGCCGGCTACCGGTTGAATCGGCTCCATGTCCGCCGTCCGTTCAGCTTTGTCCTCGTCTCCCATTCAGAGGATCGGACAGGCGGACTGCTCAGGGGAACATCTTCCCTTCATAACAAACGGAGGTTTCTCCTGTTTTCTGACGCCCATCGAACGTCTGAATGGTTCTTTGAGTAAAAGCCAAGGCACACAGACCCGATCTGGCATCAATCAGAAATCTAGCCTGATGAGGTACACGACAGTTGGATCACGTTGAAGTCAACGGGATCTCGTTGGCCGTTAGCCATTCCCTGTGACTGCGTCTCTGACCGTCCAACCAAGAAAGACCTGAGGTCTACGTTCAATGAAACTACACAGGAACTTGATAGGAAGTGAGACGGTGTCCAGGTAAAACTCATGTGATTTGGATGAAAATACAAACTTTTACTCAGTGAACTTCCTCAGGGTGAGATCGTCGGACTGTGATCTTGTTCCAGCAGGTTTGAGTTTTACGGCCGGACCGGTTTGTGTTTTCGCCGGATGGTTTCCGGGACAAACTCTCGTGTGAAAACTCGATCCCACGAGTCTTATGGCCTGTTGAGGAACCTCCAAGTCGGATCCTGTATGTCAGGAAAAGATCGTGAAGAGTCAGAGGAAAGGGGAGAGGTTTGGTCTGAAGACTGATTGCTGTCTGAAAGTCTAAATGTCCCAAAGACGAGACAGTTTGACCTGTAAAAACAGGATTCTAGCCTCGACGGGGGACTCCAAGGACCTGCTGCTGTCCAAACGTTACAGACAGTTTGGCTGATGATGGATGAAGATCATCCGCTCGTGTTGTTCTGGAAACACGACGCCTGATGTTCCCTTTGAATCCAGCATGGTGTTTGCTTTAGGTAATCGTTTCCCTGCTGTTGTGTGAGTTTGCGCTCGTTGGCATTAATTTCCTGCCTAAGCTATAATCATAACAGCCTGCAGACACTAATATCCCATGGAAATGCTGGTTGTTTTCTCAGCGGTCGGTCTTTAGATCTCGGTCCGCATGCAGGTCCTGTCTGCTGTGACTGAACAGGTTTCATGTTAGCGGCACAAAGCGGCGGCTGGATGGACGGTTCCACTGAATGAAACACAAAAGATGTTCAATAATTACCTGGAATCTGCAAACAAAAGAGACTTTCAGCCTCCAACCTGGACTCATTGAACCTCCTTTCACATCATTTAATCACCTCAGCAGCTTCTGCTGCCTCCACTGTCATCCTTATTTCACTAAACATCACAGCTTTGCCTTCACTCCACATTTAACATCCAAATTACTGCTGATCAGGAATATGATCAGATATGATGATCAGAGATGTCTGTGGTTCTGATTCCCTCCTGGATCTGTTGCCTTCATCTCTAGCAAACTGATGGCTGGTTAGTAGCTGTTAGTCTGTAGGGTTGGATTAGTGGTTTACTAGTTAGTTTGGGTGGAGTGGGTTAGTCAGTCAGTTGGTTAGTCATGTGGTTTCTTGGATGGTCGATTTGTTGGTTGGCTTGTTAGTTGGTTGTTCGGTCGGTCGGATGGTCAGTCGGATGGAGGTCAGTCGGTTGGATGGTCAATCGGTTGGTCAGTCGGATGGTCAGTTGGATGGATGGTCAGTTGGATGGTCAGTCGGATGGAGGTCAGTCAGATGGATGGTCAATCGGTTGGTCAGTCGGATGGTCAGTCAGTCGGATGGTCAGTTGGTTTGTCAGTTGGATGGTCAGTCGGTGTCGGATGGTCAGTTGGATGGTCAGTTGGTTGGTCAGTTGGATGGTCAGTCAGTCAGATGGTCAGTCGGTGTCGGATGGTCAGTCGGATGGTCAGTCGGATGGATGGTCAGTCAGTCGGATGGTCAGTCGGATGGTCAGTTGGATGGTCAGTCAGTTGGATGGTCAGTTGGATGGTCAGTCAGTCGGATGGTCAGTTGGATGGTCAGTTGGATGGTCAGTCAGTTGGATGGTCAGTTGGATGGTCAGTCGGATGGAGGTCAGTCGGTTGGATGGTCAGTCAGTTGGATGGTCAGTCAGTTGGATGGTCAGTCGGTTGGATGGTCAATCGGTTGGTCAGTCGGATGGTCAGTCAGTCGGATGGTCAGTTGGTTGGTCAGTTGGATGGTCAGTCAGTCAGATGGTCAGTCGGTTGGATGGTCAGTCGGTGTCGGATGGTCAGTCAGTCGGATGGTCAGTTGGATGGTCAGTCGGTTGGATGGTCAGTCAGTCGGATGGTCAGTTGGATGGATGGTCAGTCGGTTGGATGGTCAGTTGGATGGTCAGTTGGATGGTCAGTCGGTTGGATGGTCAGTCGGTTGGTCAGTTGGATGGTCAGTCAGTCAGATGGTCAGTCGGATGGTCAGTTGGATGGTCAGTCGGATGGTCAGTTGGATGGTCAGTCGGTTGGATGGTCAGTCAGTCAGATGGTCAGTCAATCGGATGGTCAGTCGGATGGTCAGTCGGATGGTCAGTTGGATGGTCAGTCAGATGGATGCTCAGTCGGTTGGTCAGTCGGATGGTCAGTCAGTCGGATGGTCAGTCGGATGGTCAGTCGGTTGGATGGTCAGTCGGTTGGATGGTCAGTCGGTTGGATGGTCAGTTGGATGGTCAGTCGGTTGGATGGTCAGTCGGTTGGTCAGTTGGATGGTCAGTCAGTCAGATGGTCAGTCGGATGGTCAGTTGGATGGTCAGTCGGATGGTCAGTTGGATGGTCAGTCGGTTGGATGGTCAGTCAGTCAGATGGTCAGTCGGTCGGATGGTCAGTCGGATGGTCAGTCGGATGGTCAGTTGGATGGTCAGTCAGATGGATGCTCAGTCGGTTGGTCAGTCGGATGGTCAGTCAGTCGGATGGTCAGTCGGATGGTCAGTCGGATGGTCAGTTGGATGGTCAGTCAGTGGGTCTGACACCCTGCTGGTAGAAAATGTTTTCCGTTTTGTGCTGTCGTCCCTCCAGCCCAGTGAATCTGATCGTTGCTCAGCAAGGCAGAGATGAACGCTGCAGCAGGGAGGCTTCATGCTGCAGCAGGGAGGCTTCATGCTGCAGCATGGAGGCTTCGTTATGGTTCCTCTGAGCGGCACTATGACAGAAACGCTTCTGTATTTCTGTCCACTGCATCCATTAAGCCAGAAACTGATCTGCTCTCTGGTTACTAAGTGTGAGTCTGTTAGCGACACGTTGCTGCTCGTCCAAAGGAATCGAACCAACAACCAGAGACCAGATCAGCTCCCTGCCTGATGGATGACAGACTGAAGCTCAGCTCCATCCAGCAGCCTGAGCTGTTGCTCTGCTTCACTACGTCACCATTTAGTGGAATAAAATGTTGCTGAGCCAAAAAACAGGCTGAGATTTACACCAACGACTCAATCAGTCAGGAGGAGAACCTCTGAGCCACACACTCATCTGTGTGTGTGTGTGTGTGTGTGTGTGTGTGTGTGTGTGTGTGTGTGTGTGTGTGTGTGTGTGTGTGTGTGTGCGCGCGCACGCGGTGGTTCCAGAATTAATACTGCCCTAATGGAGCCCATTGAAACCTGCAGCCCCCCTCTCTGGTCTGAAAATGATTTAATTGCATTTGCAAAGTGGATGAGTCTGGAGGGAGTGTTTGCTGCGTCAGGACACACACACACACACACACACACACACACACACACACACTCTCTCACTCTGTCAGGCCCAGGAAGAGAAACGGTCTTTCAATTAGCCTGATTGGCTGCCTGAGCTGCAGCTTCACTGCCTCTTTGCTCTCATGTCTTTATTCCATAACCAGGTTTGGTGGACAATCGTCTTCCCCGCTGTCCCCACATGTCTCCTGGTCCATGTCCCTCTGTGTCTCCTGGTCCGTGTCCCTCCATGTCCCCTGGTCCGTGTCTCCTTGTCCCTGTCCCCTGGTCCATGTCTGTCCCTGTCCCCTGGTCCATGTCTGTCCCTGTCCCCTGGTCCGTGTCCCTCCGTGTCTCCTGGTCCGTGTCCCTCCGTGTCTCCAGGTCCGTGTCCCTCCGTGTCTCCTGGTCCGTGTCCCTCCATGTCCCCTGGTCCGTCTCTGAGCGCGGTGAGGCTAGCATTAGCTCGGTGTAAACGCTAACGCAGTCAGAGGTCAACGCTCGGTTACTCAATGCAGCCGCCGTTGTTGTAGTTTCCTGGTTTTAGCTCCTTCTCTTCAGTGTATCGATCAGTTTTATCATAAATGTTTCAGTTTATATTTTAAAGTTCTAGTAAGTCAGGAGCCTAATGGAGAGCAGATCATCTCCTTCAGTTTCATCAAACAACCAAAGAGAATCTGAATTGTGTCAAATCAGGAAAAGCTTTTGCTCAGAGGAACATGAATCACCAGGAAACCTGCAGTTATTCTCCTGTTTCTACATCACAGTCTGGAGTTTTCCAGAGCCAATCGATTGGCAGAATAAACTTCCTGGAGGTTTCCCGGCTTCCCGCCGTCGTCCTGCTGCTCTCTTCCCGCCCCCCCCTCAGGGTTTGTGTTTTTGTCCTCAGGTTTTGGGACTTCGGCAGACGTCAGCCTCTCCTGGACACAGTGGAGCATCACTCAGAGTTTGTCTGTGGATTGGACTTCAACCTGCACGTCCCTCACCAGGTGACCAGTTTATCCCTCTCACCCTCTTCACTTCCTGTTGTCGACCAACTAAAACACACCACCCATGAGGTTTCCATCCCTCTCTCCCTCCTCGGCTCGTTGTCTGGACTTTTCTTCCTCTGTAATAATAACTGATGGTGATGATAATCACTCATCTCTGACCTCCTCTGTCTTCATGACCTTTGGGGAACCTGAGGTGCGTTTTATCCAGTAGGCTGTTGCTAGGTAACCAAAGACTGAGTGAGGTAGTTGATGCTACATAGCTAGCTTAGCTAGCCTTAGGCGGCTAAAGCCTTTCCTCTGCCTACGTCTCCCAGAATGCCGTGCGGTTCTGGACCAAAGTTCAGTGTGATTATTGAATATTCTATGTTTTCTATGGATATTGATCACGTTTCTCTAACAATTGATATCGTTAATGTTTCATCACCCAGCCCTAAATATCCCACTCTTCATCATCATCATCTTCATCTTCCAGCCTGTAAATCTCTAAAATTGCGGCTGTTTCATGTCCTGACAGCATGAATGAAGTGAACTAAACGGTTCGGATCAACGGGAGTTTCCCTGATGTGGGAAAATCCTTCCTGTCAGCGCTCCGCTCTGAGTGTGTGTGTGTGTGTGTGTGTGTGTGTGTGTGTGTGTGTGTGTGTGTGTGTGTGTGTGTGTGTGTGAGTGTGTGTGAGGCTGAATTAGGGTCATCCATCACTCTGGCTGCTCAGAGCAGCGAGTCGTAAAGGCCTCTGGTGTCTCGTCCTGTTGTGGGTCTGGTCCAGGCTGCCGGGTCAGCCTGAGCTCAGAGGCTGACCATCAGGCGACGCAGATCAGCCTGCAACCAAACCAGCGTTTTATTGATCAGCCTGGATCAGAACCAGCGTTTTATTGATCCGATGGCAGGTTTCCATTTTCTGAGAAGCTGGATTTCAGGTTTTCTTTGAGCTGGAAGCAGAAACGAGTTTCACTTCTGGAGCAGATGAACCTTTAGCCACAGCGCTGAGCAGCATCATCCTCATCACGGCTAACTTCATCCTGATGATGATGATGAGCTGCATGTGTTGTTGGACTGAAGGGAAGAGATTCTACCTGAGCCTTTAAAAGAAGCTCATTTCCATAAACCTGACAGGAAGTTCAGACGGACGGTTAATCTCATCTTCATCTTTAGCTCCGTCTTTGACTGAAATCCTGGCCAGGGTTTGTTTTTCCAACCTTCATGTTTTCTCCTGTGACTGAATATGAATTCAGACTGGAGTTTTAAATGAAGCAAACAGTTTAACGCTGATGTACTGAGGGAATGTTCTGAACCATTAGTAGCTTTTAATTAACGCTTTTCTTTTTTGCCTGTAATTATTGGGAGACATTAAAGGTCTGTGTGGCTTTGAGCTCCTTGGCTTCGTTGCTTGTTAAAGTTGATGACAGAAGAGCCTCCGGTCCTGGAGTCACCAGTACAACCAGTATGACCAGCATTCAGACTGGAACTGGTCGTCTTGGCGCCCAGAAACGTTTGACTTTACAGAAATCTTTGTCCAAACCCATAGTTAGCATGCGGCTAGCGGCAGCCGTGGCAGCTAGCATGAGCTCGGCGTATGGAGCTAGCTTAGATTTAGTTTAAAAACTTCTCATTTTTAAATCTTTGTGATTTATGAAGACATTAATGTGACTTTTTATTGACCTTTAACAAACCAAATGTGCTTTTCAGGTGATTCCCAACCTCTTTATTAATGAATCATGCAGTCAGTCTGCTTTAAGTCGTTTCCATGGTTACAGTATAACCAGCGCGCCTGCTTCGCCGTTTTAAACGCCTCCAGGTTACAGACAGTTTTTACTCTGAAGAAGCTCCAGTCACAAAAACATAAAAAACTATTTATTCTAAAATAAAATCAGAGTAACTGTTTTCGTGCAGCTGGAAACAGGAACAGAAAGCAGAAGGTGGATTAAAGGCTCTGGCTACGTGATGAAAGCTGCAGCCAGCTAAAGCTAATGAGGCTGTTTGAAGGAAACCCGCTTCCAGCAGAACATTCAGTCCGTCCAACAGAACCAGAACAGAAAGCAGATAAACATCAGCGCTGCAGGCGGCGTCTGTCTGCTGATCGTCACGCTGGCAGCACAGTCATCACCGAACAATAAACACTAAAAACGCTCTGAATTACACTCTTATCGCTGCAGTGACAAACTGAAGGGTGGCAGAAAAACGTCTGATTTTAACCCGGATGTTTATCATTCAGACCTTTCAGACTGGTGGCCGCCGCTAGCCGGAAGCTAGCCGTGCTAACATTTACCTCAGCTAATGCTAACGCTGTGCCGACCGGGTCAGCAGCCGTTCCTTAGCGGGCCGAACAGGATCAGGTCCACCGTTCATCCTCCTCGGTCTCCATCTGCTCCGGTCCGGCCAGTTCTGCTCCGGTCCGGTCAGTTCTGCTCCGGTCCGGCCAGTTCTGATCCGGTCCGGTCAGTTCTGATCCGGTCCGGCCAATCCGGCCAGTTCTGCTCCGGTCCGGTCAGTTCTCAGTTCTGCTCCGGTCCGGCCAGTTCTGATCCGGTCCGGCCAGTTCTGCTCCGGTCCGGTCAGTTCTGATCCGGTCCGGTCAGTTCTGATCCGGTCCGGCCAATCCGGCCAGTTCTGATCCGGTCCGGTCAGTTCTCAGTTCTGCTCCGGTCCGGTCAGTTCTGCTCCGGTCCGGCCAATTCTGATCCGGTCCGGTCAGTTCTGCTCCGGTCCGGCCAATTCTGATCCGGTCCGGTCAGTTCTGATCCGGTCCGGCCAATCCGGCCAGTTCTGCTCCGGTCCGGTCAGTTCTCAGTTCTGATCCGGTCCGGCCAGTTCTGATCCGGTCCGGTCAGTTCTGCTCCAACACCAGGCGGTTCTGGTTTCCCTCTGTCGGGTCGAGGCGCTGAGCGGGAACCGGTTCATTTACTGCAGGAACCGGTTCATTTACTGCAGGAACCGGTTCATTTACTGCGCTGTCAGGCCTGAAACCTGGAGGTGACGTAAATAACCCAAACTAAGCTGCTGTTTGTTACGTCACGTCTTTAGCGCTCATGGCCTTCAGTTTGTTTTATTTTGTACAATATATGGTTGACTCAGTTTTTGATTTGATGCTTTTATTTTGAAGAGACAACTTCCGCTTCCGGCAGCCTAACGACAGAGATGCAACAACGTGTTAAAATGTCTTATTAGCCTCGATGGAGTGAAACTCCGGGTTTACCTGCAGTAACCTGGCTGTTCACCAGTAGAGCCACAATCCTTCATGTGGGAGGAGCTGCTGAAGATGACCTCTGACCTCCAGAGCCTCATGAAGCCGGTTCCTCAGTGGACGAAAGTCTGAGAGCAGAGAGACAGACCAGGCGTTTATTTTTAGCTGCTGAAAGTGCTGGACAAATAAAATCTGATGGATTGATTGATTGATTGATTGATTGATTGATTGATTGATTGATTGATTGATTGATCAGTTACTGCAGCTGTTTGGTTCTGCAGGTGGTGGATTGTTCCTGGGATGAGACGGTGAAGATCTACTCACCGTCCTGCCTCGCTGCAGCACCATAACACACACACACACACACACACACACACACACACACACACACACACACCGCTGGGCGTCTTCCGGACAGTGGGCGGTCCTTCCGGCTGGATTTGAGCTCCTATTGGCTGATTGGACTCTGAGTTTGAGACGTGAAACCTAATTATAAAGTGTTTTATGTAAATGATGTTTATGATTAAATAAATATTTTCTTCATCATCCAGCATCATTTCAGCAGCAGAACCTCCAAACCTTTTGGTAACTAAACCCTAAATCCACTTTCCACTGCAGACAAACTGAATAGTTTTTATGTTTCTGTGCAAATTGTGATCGCAAGTGTCTCAGTGCTGCCCCTAGCGGTTGAATGGTGGTACTGCAGCTGAATTTTCCTATTGGTTCCAGCGTTGCAGCCCTGTGATTGGCTATAACCGCCTCACTCAGACGCGCCCCCTGGTGGCGAGTCAGGAGGCGGAACAACGTTGATCAACAGCGCTGCCCGAGTGACGCAGAGCGAACTGGCGCCGTTTGCGGCGGAACACCGGATTTCTTTCTACTCACGGTTTTGAAAAGTTAACAGATTTTATGAGAGTCACTTTTATTGCTTTACAGTGAGATGGTGAATTAAACTGACTACATGGAGACATTATTATTATTATTATTATTATTATTATTATTATTATTACTGCCATTGGTTTTCAGTGTTTTCGTTAAGAAGTAAAAACATCCTCCTCTGAAGAAACATTTCCACAGTTAGCTGAAATAAAACGCATTTGAAGAGTGAATGAGTGAAAGAGTGAATGAGTGAACCCGGACCCCTGCAGGTTCTCATGGTTCCTGATCTTTTCTGTTCCTGGGGCCTGGAGGACGGCGGCCGGATGTGGGCGGGGCTTCCCGCTGCCGCCCTGAAAACTGATATTCTGATCAAATATCGCACTTAAAATGATTCCCCCGCCTGTCGGGAGCTCAGCTCATCCTGAACAGGATCATTAACGTTTATCCCGGGAGAAACAGAACCCGACTGGGTCAGAACTTCAGATCTGAACACGTTCAGTCTGAACGCAGTTAAACCTTCAGGAGCCAGAAGGAAATCAGCCTTTAAAATGAAAGAAAACTATAAAAAAGTGAGTTTTATTTTAACTGATTAGTGTTTTTAGCAATTATTTCATTATTTTATTATATTGTTTTATTTAACTTGAGCCTTTTTATAAAATCTGTTTTAGTTTTTTATCGCTATTCATCTTTTCATCATCTTATTTTAATTAAAGTTTCATTTTAATTCTCAATGTTTTTCATTTCAGTTAATTTTACATCATATTTTTGTTCATTTCGTTTTAATTTCACTCTTGAGTTTTAGATTATTATTATTTTACTCCACCATGTTAAACATTGGTCTTTATTTGTGTTGGAATCATTAAATGTGTTTTCTGAGACGTTTGATGCGCATTAGTTGCGTCATAGAGGCAGCAGCAGCAGCTCGGAGTTCCTGGGAAGTTTGTCCGTGAATTGAGGAGTTTGGCCCCCGTGGAGGAGCTCCGGGCTCCGGGCTCCGGCTCCCCCTCCCCCCCCGCTGCGGTAAAATCTCCTGAGTGGCTGCGGTTCGTCCCGCTCCGCCCCCCGCCGCTCTGCCTCCCCCTCAGTGCGCAGCCGGAGCGCAGAGAGGAGAATCCCTCAGAGGATCAGCTGGAGGCCCCCCGCCGCCCGGTCCAGGTGAAGCATGGAGGTGTTCCGGAGCCGGCTGCTGGGGATCTCCGTGGCCGTGGCGCACGGCGTGTTCTCCGGGTCGCTCAACATCCTGCTCAAGTTCCTCATCAGCAACTACCAGTTCGGCTTCCTGACGCTCATCCAGTTCCTCACCAGCTTCACGGCCATGCTGGCGCTGGAGAGCCTGCGGCGGCTCGGCAGGATCCAGGTGCCGCCGTTCGGCATGCAGCTGGCCAAGGTAGGATCCGGAACCGGTTCTGGTGCTGCGCCTCAAGTTTTCTTTTATTTCTGCTGCAGGTTGGATTTAGCTTCTGAAATAGTTTTTTAATGTTTGATTCTAAATTGAAGAAAAACGTTCTGTAGAACCGGACCGGTCTGTAGAACCGGACCGGTCTGTAGAACCGGCTGCGGTTCGGAAACTTTCTGCAGCTTTTCTCCCTGTTTGACTCCAACAGTCCATTCAGTTCATCTCCAGTTTTCTGTTACAAATCAATAACTTTTATTCACTTACCCAGATAAAAACCTTCACATCGTTTCCAAACATCATCATTTCATTAAATTTGATCCCAGAGGGAAATAAAACGTTAAACTCGTTTAAATTCTCCGGTTGTTGTCAGAGAACGTTCAGAGAATCCTTTAGATGAACAGATTCTAAACGTTCCTTCCTCACCAGAGGCGACATTATTTTCACATGTTCCTACATTAAAGGCGATCTGCACAACCAGATGTTGGACCCAGAAAATGCCAAGTCCTTCCCCCATCACTCTGGCGCCCCCCGTGGCGCGGCGCCCCCCCGGTTCATATGCAGATCCGGTTCCGATCCGACACAGAAAATGTTTTGTTCTCATTTTTTATGATTTTTTATCAGAATAAATCCGTGAATTTTCCGGTGCAGCTCCGTCCTCCTGAGCGCAGAGGATCTCACTGCGCATGCGCAGCAGAGGGAGCAAAATGACGTGAATCTGATTTCTGTTCTGATTCATGGAAAACATGAATGTTTATTAATAAAGGTGGTGTAAATATGCTGCTGCTTTCTTCATAAATGGATCCTACTGCATGGCAGATCCAGAAGCTGGCAGATATCTGTACCGAACCGAACCGAACCGGGATCAGGCGGTTCCGAGGTTCTGAAAGCTCCGCTGCTGAACATCCGCAATCAGACTTTCTGTCACATTCAGTTCTGGACTCTGGTTCCGATGTTTCAGAACTTCAATGTTCCTATCATACATTGAGGAGGCCCCCACAGCATGATGCTGCCACCACCGTGTCCCAGAGTGGAGTCCCTCAGTGCCGAGTGTTGCATCACATTTGAACTCTTGCTTATGACTTTGTTCTGGTAATATCTGTACTTCATGTTTCTCTTTCCTTGCCCTAATACCCCCCCCCTCCCCCCCCCGCTGTGCTGTAAAACGGCGCAGCTGATGATGTGTGTTTACGACACTTTGCTCCTGTTTGCGCAGGAGTTTGCGCCAGTCTGCATCCTGTCCACGCTGCAGTCCACGCTGACGCTGTGGTCGCTGCGCGGCCTCAGTCTGCCCATGTACGTGGTGTTCAAGCGCTGCCTGCCGCTCTTCACGCTCTGCATCGGGGTGTGCGTCCTCCGCAACGCGCTGCCGTCTGTGGGCGTGGTGACCGCCGTGCTCATCACCACAGGGGGCGCTGTTCTGGCAGGTAAGAGCCAGGATTCATCCATCCATCCGTCCAGAGGTGCGGACACTTCCTCTAATCCGCTAACAGCAGAGCTAATTTTTAGTTTAGCACTTTAGCTAACTGAGAACATTTAGCGCTAATTTCTCTGGCTGATTGTTAAACGTTCAGCTGAATAAAAGTTCAACATCTGAGTCGAAGTTTTGGTTAAGAATTCTTCAAGAAGTTATGCTCTTATTTTGAAGTGGGTGTAGTTTGTTAATGCAGCACTTCAACTTCCTGTCCTCACGTTCTCTCTCTTTTACTCACTAACTTGATTTTAAACAGTAGAGAACAAGGCTAGCATGTTAGCATTAGCTTCTGTTAAATACCATGTTGGTAGTGTTTAGCATTAGCTTCCACTGATCATGTAGCACTTTAGCTAATGATTGTGATTCATTGTTTAGCACAGCTCAGGTGGAAACCTGCCTTCATGGACGGAAGCTCAGACTGTCGGCCTGCAGGTTCACTTCCTGTCTTGGTTGTTTCCTGCAGGAGCCGGAGACCTGACTGGAGATCCGTTTGGTTACGTCACCGGGGTTCTGGCTGTAATCGTTCATGCCTCCTACCTGGTTCTGATCCAGAAAACCAGTCTGGAGAGCCAGTATGGACCTCTGACTGCACAGTACGCCATCACCATCATGGCGTCGCCGGTGCGGAACCTGGTTTTAGGAATTTCCTGCTTTCATCTTCGTTTCTGGTTGTTTTTAACGTTCTTCCTGTTCCAGGTTCTGCTCATCTGCTCCATCATCTCCATGGACGCCCTCAACATGTGGTCCTACGAGGGCTGGAAGGAACCCCAGATCACGGCCATCTTCATCCTGTGCATCTTCATCGGCTGCGCCATGAACTTCACCACCCTGCACTGCACCTACATCAACTCGGCCGTCACCACCAGCTTCGTCGGCGTGGTCAAGAGCATCGCCACCATCACGGTCGGCATGCTGGCCTTCAAGGACGTGGCGCCCACGCGGCTCTTCATCGGCGGAGTGGTGGTGAACACCATCGGCTCCATCACCTACTGCGTGGTCAAATACTTTGAGACGCAGAAGAAGAGTTTGTACGAGGACCTGGAGAAGGACGCGGCGCAGCCTGGAGACCCCTACACCGAGAAACCCCCGCTGAACGGGGAAGAGGCCGCCGCCGGTCCCGGTCCCGGTCCCGGTCCCGGTCCCGAGCCGGAGCCGTTGGAGGGCGGAGACGGGAAAGAGGACGAGGCGCCTCAGTTATCGAACGGAGCGCTGCCGGTGGGGGGCACCGCCGAGGGAGACGGTGGCCTGAAATCTGTTGTGATGACGGAGAAAGAGGCGCTGGAGATGCAGAGGGAGCACCTCCACCAGGAGAGCGCCGCCTCCGGCCGGTCCGCCACCCAGAACCTGGTAGGAGCATTGAGGTCCGTCAGGAGTCTGCAGCTCACCAAGAAGGAAAACCTGATCGATAACATGGAGCTTCAGAGTCCATGAGGGGGGATGGAGACCCAGACGGACTCTTGAGCTGAAACAGAAAGGAACTCAGCGGACAGAGACCGGACGGAGACGGACAGACCGGACCGGACGGAGACGGACAGACAGGAGGACGTCTTTCATTTGCATCGGCCCGCTTGGCAAATGCTTGATGGTCTTGTTGGCTTCCTTATCTCTCTGCTGAAGATTCACGGCCCAGAACTCCGGAACCAGGAGGCGGACTGACCGCGTCTCCATGGTAACGAGCAGTTCCAGTTTGAGCCAGCAGGGGGCGGCGCAGAGCACGGCTAGCATGACGCGGTCCGGTCAGAACCCGGCTGGACCGAACCCTGCAGGTCCGGTTTGCGCTTCATTTGCTCCCATTTCATCACCAAAGCCAAAATAATCGAAATGAACGAGTCGGTTCTGTTCCGTGTTCTTCGGGTCATCCGGGTCATCAGAGGTTTGTCTGTTTACCTAAAAGAGCCAAACGAAGTAATTTAACTAAGAATTTAGTTTCTATGACGTTTTTACTTCTTCACCTCAGCAGGTGGATTTTTATTTCAGGTTTTATTAAACTGCTGTTTTTCTTTCTGGTTTGGTTCTGAACTTATGAGTCTCAAAATGCCAAAAATGTTTATTATTATTATTATTATTATTATTATTATTATTATTATTTTCAGTGTTTTCACAGCTGAGAAGGGAAAAACTCAGAGTCACAACGGTTTGATTCCACTGTGGCCTTTTTATTTACTGTAATCTGTTTCTAAAACCTCAGTAATAAAACAACGTTTGGTTGTTTTTGTCGTGACAGAATAAAGGGACTCCATCATGTCAGCTGTTTAGAAATGTCTGCTGTGTGTATCATTCACTGAGTTCATATTAAATGGCTGCCAGACTGACGTTGGCTTCTGCCTAATAATTAGAGGGAAATATGTTTTATAATATCTGAAAACTCACATAACCACAATAATATTAGCTCCTTATTTAAAATGTGAATGAGGTTTTTCCAGATAATGTTCTGTTTTAAGGTCAGATCAATAATAAGGTAATTATCCTGTCCGGTCTTAACACACTAACTCAGCGGTTCTTAACCTTTTTGAGGGACCAAACCCACCAGTTTCACATCCACTGAACTCTAGTGATAAATATAATATGATTATTTCCCCCCAGATTCAGGACATAGTGGTGACCCAACCAGAGTCTGGGTCACCCCATGGTCACCAAGTCTTCTTAAAGGTAGAGTCTCAGTTCTTCAAACTATAATCAGTGTTTTCAGCTGACTGTCCAGTAACGACACAAAGTATTTAAATTATCACAGTTTCAACATGTTGGCCATGGAGAGAAACCGGAAGGTTTTGTTTAGATCATTTAATTAGCTCTACATTCTTAAACAAATTAAAAATTAATAATAAATAATAAAGACTTTGCTGTATTCTGATTTAGTAATGTAATTATATTAGTTGTGTTACCACCTCCACACCACTAGAGGCAGTAGCAACCCCGAAAATATGCGACCAAGGAGCAGATTTAGAAGAACACCGAATGCTACAGGATTTAGTAAAAAGTAATTAAAGACACAAGTTCAAATCCCTGCTGAGAGGAGCTCCTCCAATCAGGGCTCCTCTGCAGCTCTGATTGGCTCAGCAATGTAACGTGATCCTCTGATTGGCTCAGCATGTAACGTGATCCTCTGCAGCATTGATGGCAAAGCGGGGCGTCATCACGACTTTACACAAGTGAGTCTTTACCTCCTGCAGAGGCTCCGCCGAACCCCTGAGACCGACTCACCGAACCCCTGGGGTTCGACCGAACCACTGGGCTAATGCTAACACTAGCACGCTAATAGAACATGGCTAAATATTCAATATTTCTCCTTTTCAATCTGAGTTGAAGATTTTAGGAGATTTTTGGGGAATTTTGTCGTGAAATTCATCCAAACTGTCAACATGTCAGAAACATCTGCCTCGACGTCGTCGCAGAACCTTTAATGCTTCATCTGCACACAGGATGTTTTGAAAACTTCTGTGGCATTTTTAATGAGCTTTCACCAAAAATATTAAAATGAGAATCATTTATTCTGATAATTCTGTTGATTATTGAGTTTTTACTCAAATTGTCCCTAATTGAAGCTGTTCATTTTAAACATGAAGCGTTTCAGACCAACGTTCATCTGAAGAACGTTCATCTGGATGAACGTTCATCTGGATGAAGAACGTTCTTCTGATGAACGTTCAGCTGATGAACGTTCATCAGCTGAATGTTCAGCTGATGAACGTTCATCTGAAGAACGTTCATCTGGATGAACGTTCATCTGGATGAAGAACGTTCTTCATCCAGATGAACGTTCAGCTGATGAACGTTCAGCTGATGAACGTTCATCAGATGAACGTTCATCCAGCTGAACGTTCAGCTGATGAACGTTCATCAGCTGAACGTTCATCTGGATGAACGTTCATCCAGCTGAACGTTCATCTGGATGAACGTTCTTCAGATGAACGTTCATCCAGATGAACGTTCATCTGAAGAACGTTCATCTGGATGAACGTTCATCTGGATGAAGAACGTTCTTCATCCAGATGAACGTTCAGCTGATGAACGTTCAGCTGATGAACGTTCATCAGATGAACGTTCATCCAGCTGAACGTTCAGCTGGATGAACGTTCATCAGCTGAACGTTCTTCTCGCCTCCTGTCTGTTCCAGCAGCAGCTTGTTGCTCATGGTGGGTTTGAAGCTGCGGCTCAGCAGAGCCGGTTCTGTGTCTGCGGAGGCCGAGTCCACCTCCAGGCGACCCGGCGACAGTTTCTAATGAAATCAGAGGGAATCAGGCTTCACAGGGACGTGTGTGGGTCGGAGAGCCGAGCCAACGTCGAACAGAATTACTGCAGCGTGGGAACAGACGCTCTGGGCCGGAGCGTCCAGATGTTCCTCCCAGGCTGATGAGAGCGATGACGTCGTCACTCTGCTTCGTTCCAGCTGTCGCCGGCAGCTGCAGCTCGCTGACACTTCCGGTTCGGCGGGTTGTGAGCAGAAACCAGCAGCTTTTGGTTCCGGTTCGTAAAACGGAACATCAGCTGGTTTTTAAATGTAGTTACACCTGATTAAACACAAAGTTATGGATTCTTTCCCAGGAAGTTGTGGAGTTTCACCATCCGGTTGAGACCCGGATCGGTGCAGCATCCAGCAGGTCTCTGAGTCCAAACCGGTTTTGGTCGGATAAATCAGGCCAGCGTTGCGGTTCTGTGATGGCCTTCCTTAATCTCTGTCCTCACTCTGTTGGTAAACTGTGGAACTTTGACTAGACCCTGAATGAAGCGCATCGTGACAGCGATTCCTGCTGAGGTCCGGTCAGTGGTTCTGGTTCTGGTTCTTTCCTCTCCTGTCCTCCTCTGGCCGGTGAAAAGCTGCCGGCGCCTTGGACTGAAGAAGCTGTCAGGTCCAGGTATTGATCCGTATTGATCTTCTGCTCTCACTCTCCCAGCTTCATTTAACGCTCCGGCGGCGGCTCATCAACACGTCCAGCAGAACGTCGATGAGGTTCTGATGACTCCATCGCTTCCAGCTCATCCTGAAGTTGGATCTGTCAGCGTTAGACGGATTGAAACAAAATCATTTTTTTACTGTTTAATGTTGAAACAGACAAAAACACAAGTTTTTATTTTTAATTCTCTGCAGGTTTGACAACAAACAAATCATCAGCTATAGATGTTCTTCCTCGTGGTTTGAACTCTTTCTCCGTGTCTGAGCCAAACGAAGGTCTATTTTTATTCCCTCTATTAGCCACATGTAGCATTAGCTTTAAGGCAGGGTATGAAAACTGACTAGATGCAGATCGTTGTGTGAGGATGCTGGTCAGAACTGGAGCAGAATCACGAGGTCTTCTTTTAAATCTCTGGTGTGGTGACAGTTTGTTAGGTCTCCAATCCGCTTCGTTGTCTCTGCTTCCACGTCTGGTGGCCATTTTGAGTTTGAAGTTCCTCTCGTGACATCATCGCTCCTCTGGGATCTCTGGCTCTTCACTGACTTTTCTGTTTTACATTGTTGCACATTTTCATCTGGAAGTCGGGTAGAAATGATCAAATGTGCAGATTTGAGTTGAAGAAAACGAGTCGTTCACCTGAAAGCTGATCCTGGAGGTCCGAGGCGGACAGACGGCAGGTGTGAGGAGGAGGAGGGAACGTCTGACACCCGGCTTTTATCTTCTCAGGGGAATTGAATGAAATTTGGCTCAGATTCTGACAGGCTGTGATTTCCTCTCAGACCCATTTCGTTATTAGCTTGTTGGCTCGTCCTGCAAACGGTCGTTTTCCTTCATTCCTTCGTCTGGAGCTGAGGGTCAAACAAACGTTTAGCTTCAATGTGAGAGAAACGGCTGAGCAGCGAAACCGTTTAAAGCTTCTGGAAGATTCCAGCAGAGCTCAGAGTCAAAGAGGCTTTCATGTTTCACCTGAGCTCAATATTCCTGTTGGATGAGCTTCATTCTGAAAACTGCAACAGAAAAACGAGCTGAACGTTTTTATCAGTTCATTTAGCAGATTTCAAGGCAGGAGTTTACAGGAATTCATGGTTTCCAGGTTTATTTCTGACGGGAACAGAAATCAGCCACGTCATGGCCGCCGCTCCAACACAAAGCTGAAGAACTGAAGTCACTTAAACATTTACATTACAGAATGGATTCATTACAACAAAAATTAACTTACAGATCTACAAATGAGCTGGATGTCATTTCCTCAGGACAACATGAGAGAGGGGCGGGGCTTTAAAGACAATACCACAGAAGAAGAAATAAGACGGAGGGTTAAAACAATGACAGACTTTCTGCAGGTGTTTCAGTCAGGAAGGAGCAACATGAATAACCAAATAAAGACATTTATGTAGTTATAGCAAAAGAGAAATACAGCAGGTTACAGAATCCAAACCAGACTTTGTTCATGTTTTACATGAAGTTTTTAGTGGATTTGACCCAGATCTGCGCTGCAGCAGAGGGACGAGACGCCAAACACAACAACATGCAGGATTTTCTCACTTATTCAAACAACAAGAACAAAACATGACAAAAATCACCTTCTTGGCATCTATGGGACGCCAACAGTGAGAACAGAGCAAAGGATACATGGAAACTCAGTGGTGGTCGTCGCTAACTGCTGGGCTAACAGAAGCACCAATGGAACCGGTAGTTCTGCTAGCTTTAGCATTAGCTTTGGAGAAAGCTAATGCTAACATGCTAAATTCAGCCATATTCTCCCCACCATGTGTCAATAACACAACATGTTAAATGATTCTGTGGAACAAAACTCATGGATTCAAATGTGAAAACTATCAGTTTTCTGATTTTGCCTGATTCACCATGGTAACCACGTAAATTAGCGCATTTAATTTATCCAGAAAGATTAATTTAGGGAAAGCTAAGTGCGCTAAACTTTCCCAATTAGCAGATGAGCAGCGTCCACCAGTGTGAAAACCCAGGGATGAAATAAAACTCCTGATATTCCTGTTAGGAATCGCGACTCATTAAAAAGCTCAACTGAAAAAAGTGACATTTGAAACAAAATGCTTCATTTATTTTGTAGAACTTGTTTATTTGAAAGCGTAGATTTTGTTTAAAAGTAATGAAAACATAATGTGTTCATTGAAGGCCATTTCCCGCGGTGTCCGGATCGTGTCCATCAGTGAAGTGAGCCGTGAGCCGGTCAATAGAACCGGAACCATTACACACTTCATCAGCGATGACAGCGGAGCTCTGGGCTCACACTGACCCGACACTTCAGCTCATTTCCTCCGCGACATGTTCCGAGGACAAACCGGTTTGGTGTGAAAATGAGAAATGTTGAAACATGACGGCTGCTGGAACAGAGAAGATCCAAACCCTGAGGAGCAAAACAGACCAGAACCAAACAATTCATCAGGACCGGTCAACATTCAGGTCAACAGCGATGCAAACAACTCAAAATAACTTTTCATCCTATTTAAATAAAAAACCTTTAGTGTTTTTAATAACTGCTTTTTATGAGAACATGCAGTAACCAGAACATGCAGCTTGACCTGCACCAGGGCGCCCCCTGGTGGACAGTCAGCGCTTCCGTCCAGGTGAGCTGTGGACCGGGGTCTTCTTTACGCATGCGCAGAAGAGAACTGGCTGACCCAGAGGATAATGTAAGTTTTGATTATTATTTTAGAGACCTCTGTTGCTGAGGTTGCCTGTGACGTATGCCTTTGTTCGGCCTGCGGCTGTGACGTCACAACTCGCCTATGATCCCGTGACCTGAACAGACAGTCCCTCTGTTGGTCAGTTTGGATCATTTCAGTCCAGGAGCCGCTTGTTGTTGGTTGTTTGTTCCCAGAAGAGAAATAAATCAAATCCAAAATGTCGTTCGATGATGTAGAGATGGTGGAAGTACTGAGACAGAACCTGGTCTACGGTCCTCCTGGGAAAAAGGACAAGATCAACTCCATGGTGTGTGTTATGATCATCAGGACTCTTAGAAACTGCGACATAAACGCCAAGAACATCCTCTCAGAGAGCAGCATGGCGAAGATGCAGAAGCGCCTGAAGATGCTGATGATTTCCACCGGGGACCCAGACGGAGTTCTGGTCATCATCACCAAGGACAACTTATCGGACATCGTCACAACCGTTTCTGAAACTCTGCACCGGCGGTTCGGCTCGTCTGAAAACATGGTGAAGTCGGCGATGAAGAGAGACGAGGAGTTTGACGGGGCGCTGATTGAAGCTCTGGCAGAGCAGCTTGGAGTGAGGATCCCGGACTGCCACAGACGCGGTACCAGCCCAGACCACCAGTCCGATCCGCGGTCTCCGGCCACCGGGCCGACCGCAGACAGCGGCGTCATCTTCTGCTGTCTGCTCCTGAGAAACATGATCAACGTCCCCGAGGAGCTGTACGAGTTCTTCCCGTCGGATGTTCGGAAACTGATGGTGAGCCGTCTGTGCGGGTTGATGGTCCAACAGAACCAGATGGCTGGTTCCCAACTCGAGCTGCAGCCAGAAAACCTGAAGCGCGTCGCTGCGGCCATTTCCAAGGAAATCCACGAGGCTTTCGGGTCAATCCAGAAACTTTTCAAAGTCGCCCTGCTCGCAAGAAACAGTTTCGACGTCTTGCTTCTGGATTACCTTGAAACCAGGATGAACATCACCAGGAAACCCGAGCACACTCTGGCCCGGATGTTCGGAGCCTTCGACCGGGACCTGGAGAACATCTCCAGGTGGTTCCACCGGCTCCGCACCTCTCGCTATGCAGGCCTGTTCTGGTAGAGAACCGAAACCCAGCCGAACACAAATGACGGTTTCCGTCTCATTCCAGCTGCAGACACACCAGGACCTGCTGGAGGAATCTATTCTGAAATGTCTTTGAGACCAAACAGTTTCCTGCTTCCGTAAAAACTGAGCGGCTCGGTGCTGGAACTGAACCTTCTGGTTTCAATCCCAGCCGATTGTTTCTGCTCGTTTCTTTCTGGGTTTTCTCCGGGAAATCCGGGTTTTCCCGCTCAATCCAAAACCACAGACTCGCTGCTGTAATAAAGATATAATGATGATGATGATGATATATTGCTACACTAGGTAAATATCTATATAGCTATCTAAGTCTATCTATCTAAGTCTATCTATCTAAGTCTATCTAGCTGTCAATGCAGCTATCTGTATAATTGTCAATGTAGCTAGCAGCTATCTACGTAGCTATGTAGCTATCGTTGTAGCCATCTATGTAGTCAAGCTACCTATAAAGCTACATTTAGTAATGTGCATCTTGCTACCTACAAAGTTTGCTACCTTTGCAGGTAGCTAACAATTTATGTAGCCATCCTGCTATTTATATAGCTTTTTAGTGATTTATGTGCTAAATAGCTGTTTACATCTATGCAGCTTTTTAGCTAGCTATGAAGCTATGTAGATATCTGTATAGATGTTTAGCTATCAAGCTATTGATGTAGCATCCATCCATCCATCCATCCATCCATCCATCATCCATCCATCCATCCATCCATCCATCCATCCATCCATCCATCCATCCATCATCCATCCATCCATCCATCCATCCATCCATCCATCCATCCATCCATCATCCATCCATCCATCCATCCATCATCCATCCATCCATTCATCCTGGTAGATAGCTACCCATATAGCTGTATATTTATGTAGTTATCTAGTTTTTCTTATGCTTAATTTGGGTTATTTGTTTATTTTGGTCTTTTTCCTATTTAAAATACAATAATTTGCCCATAAGGTTAGAACTTTTCTGCCTAATTACCTAATTGGTAAATATTAAATTTTCTAATATGATCGATATCAGAGCGCTGATGTTCCTCAGTGTGACTCTGCGCTGATTGTTGTCATGTCGTTAATTATTGTTTGTAATGTCTTTCCATATTCTGCTGTTGTTAAGGTCTTTCCATAGCGGTTCATTCCTTTGTGCTGGGTAGTTAAAATGGGTTTTTAAATAAAAGTACTAGTAAACTCTGTGGTCTGACTGTAGTTCCGAGGCTGACAGGAGGGGGCGCTGCAGGTCACTGTCAGCTCAGCGCTCTGCTGCCCAAAGATATGCCTTTATTAAACAGCAAGAGAGAAAATAGTGTGAAAACAATGAAAACAGCTCAAGTTAGAACCAGTTTAAGAGCAGAGAGCAGATTTCAAAGTAAAGCTCGGTAACGAGGAGGAGGAGGAGGAGGAGGAAGGCCGCTGACATTCAGCTGTCTGGAAAGGCCCGGGTCAGTTGGCCGCTGGCGCGCTGAGAGAAGCGGTTAAATTTAGAGCAGAGTCACCGCTGATGACCTCAACCAGCCGCCGTGAGTCCGGCGGGACGTCCTGAGGTCCAGAAAGAACCGGGCTGGACCCCGCGGAGCTGCTCCACCTCCACCTGTCTGAGGCGGGACCGCAGACCGGACTGAGCACAGCAGGAGCCCGGCGGTTCCGAAGGTTTGGGTCGATCAGGACAGAACAGGTGAGAGGTTCTGGTGGTTCTGGAGCGGCTGAAGGTGTTAATTGCTGTAGTTTTAGTTGTAAACTGGTTCCCAGTCCTCCCAGTTTAAATCTGCTGAACTTTACCTGACTCTCCCAGTCAGTGCTGGTTCGGTGTGGCTCTGCGCCTGGGGCGCCGGTCCATCAGGGGGCGCGCGGCTGTGACGTCACAGAGGTGGCCGCTGTGTGGCTTCAGTCCAAAATGAGTAACTGCAGCAGGTTCTACTGACCCGAACCGGTTCTGTAGAACCCAGTTGGAACTGGATGGAACCATCAGACACAGGATTTAATTTTATACGGTTCTGGTGTAAAATGAATAATATTTACAGTTTCTATTAACAGACTGATATAATAATTATTATTATTATTATTATCATTATTATTATTATTATTATCATTATTAATATTATTATTATTATTAATATTATTAATATTATTATTATTATTATCATTATTATTATTATTAATATTATTATTATTATTATTATTATTATCATTATTATTAATATTATTATAATACCTGTCCAGGTGACCCGCAACGTGAGCTGGAGATGAATGGATGAATGATGGATGGATGATATTATATTATTCAGCTCTGCTTCTGTCTCCTTGTTATCTGGTTGAACTAACCCTACCGGGCCGGTTCTGGTTGGGTTCTGGTTGGGTTCTGGTTTGGTTCTGGTTGGGTTCTGGTTGGGTTCTGGTTGGGTTCTGGTTGGGTTCTGGTTTGGTTCTGGTTGGGTTCTGGTTTGGTTCTGGTTTGGTTCTGGTTGGGTTCTGGTTTGGTTCTGGTTGGGTTCTGGTTTGGTTCTGGTTGGGTTCTGGTTGGGTTCTGGTTTGGTTCTGGTTGGGTTCTAGTTTGGTTCTGGTTTGGTTCTGGTTGGGTTCTGGTTTGGTTCTGGTTGGGTTCTGGTTTGGTTCTGGTTCTGGTTTGGTTCTGGTTTGGTTCTGGTTCTGGTTTGGTTCTGGTTTGGTTCTGGTTCATTCTTTTAGCAGAACAACAGAAGTGATGAAGTTCTGTAAGGAAAACTAACAGAACCAATCGGACCCAAACAGCGGGTGGAACCAGAACCCTGCTGGACCGGATCGGGTCAGAGAGGTTCTGGTTTTCCGGCTCCAGCCTCCTCCCAGAGGGTTTCCACGGTTACGCTGGACCCGTCCGGAACCCGGCCCGCTGATGAGCACCATGAGGTCACCGCTCTAATTCGGCGCCGGCGCCCCGCTGTTTGGGCCACAACAGCTGGTTGCCACGGCAGCAGGCTCGGTGTCTGTCAGCCGGCGGGTCCAGGCGGATCGCTGTGGGAGTGATGAAGACGAGGTCCGGATTCTTCCTCGGCTCTGCTGACGTCCTAGTTAAATCATGGAGGTTTATCAGCTTCCTGACACATTTAAAGGGCCAGTGTCGTTACAAATGCATGTTTTCTGATTTTGCCTTGATCTGTTTCATGTTTGAGAAATCTTTGGTCTCCATGGCAACCATTCAGTTTCTAAACACCTGGGTGGACTTAGCCCCGCCTCCGAGCCGCAGCTCCTCCCCCACTCAGCTCCTTCAGACTAGCCAGCAGCAATTAGCAACCAGCTGCTGAGCTCATTAAAGGAGCTGCTGCTCAGAGCAGCGCTGGTGAAAACGTTAAAGGGTTAATACAGGAGCCATGTTGGGACGACTTCCTGGAGGCGGAGCTTCAGGAAGAGCAGAAGCTTCTTAAAGAGACAGAGACCCAGTTTGAAGATGTTGAATCAGGAAGTGAAATGTCTTTTAATTCATGTTTGATATGTAACATTTTTATAACAACTGAAGGAAACAGTTACATGATACTGGCCCTTTAAGAGGGTCAAAGGTCACCGTCAGCTCAGGCCTCTTCCTCTTTCATAACTTTTACAGACAGAACTAGTTGGCACGGCAACGGGCCTCCAGGTTTCACCCATGATTTCATTGACCTCTGACCTTCTAGGTTCACCCATCGAGCTCTGGGTCACAGAATGAGATTAGACCGATGGAGGTTTCAGCCGGATCATCTGGTTCTGGTTCTGGATGATCCGGGTCCGAACATCTTCCTCCTCCTCTTCCTCGGGTCTGGTGGGAAGTGACCTCATGTTGAAGGCCATGACTCCTCTCAACGCCAGACGGACCAGTTCTGTTCAGTCGGACCGGTTCTGTTCAGTCGGACCGGTTCTGTTCGGTCGGACCGGTTCTGTTCTGTCGGAGCGGTTCTGTTCAGTCGGACCGGTTCTGTTTGGTCGTACAGGTTCTGTTCGGTCGGACCGGTTCTGTTCGGTCGGACCGGTTCTGTTCAGTTGGACCGGTTCTGTTCTGTCGGACATGTTCTGTCAGACCGGTCCTGTTCTGTCAGACCGGTTCTGTTCAGTTGGACCGGTTCTGTTCTGTCGGACATGTTCTGTCAGACCGGTCCTGTTCTGTCAGACCGGTTCTGTTCAGTCGGACCGGTTGTGTTCAGTCGGACCGGTTCTGTCAGACCGGTCCTGTTCTGTCGGACATGTTCTGTCAGACCGGTTCTGTTCTGTCGGAGCGGTTCTGTTCGGTCGGACCGGTTCTGTTCTGTCGGACCGGTTCTGTTCGGTCGGAGCGGTTCTGTTCGGTCGGACCGGGCCTGGGAAAGTTCCCGGCTCCCCAGGGAGCGGTTCTCACCGACCCGCTCTGGCTCCTGTCCGTCCAGCTGCTTCCATGTGAAGCTTCGGGTTTCAGCTTCTCTCACCAACAGCTGCAGGATCCGAGGCTGAGAGGCGGCTGGTGGTTCTGGAAGGTGGTTCTGGAAGGTGGTTCTGGAAGGTCCGGCTGGTGGTTCTGGAAGGTCCGGCTGGAAGGTCCGGCTGGTGGTTCTGGAAGGTCCGGTCGGTTCCGAGTCATTCAGCCTCCATGTTTCCTTTCAGGTGTTTTTAACGCCAATAAAAACATCATTTATTCTCACGGCTACATGATCCGTCTGGTTAAACTGGAACCAGTTCAGACTGGGAGGACCTGGATTCAGCCCACTGGTTTCAACTGGTCCCAGTGTAAATATTACAATCTTAATTTTTGCATTATACATAAAAAATTAAAGATAAACAAATAAATCCTAATAGGGCATATTTTGCGTTAACTGTTTAATTTCATGGTGTTGGGCTGCTAGCAGCAGTTAGCTCTGGCTCCCTGTTAGCTCTGGCTCCCTGTTAGCTCTGGCTCCATGTTAGCTCTGGTTCCCAGTTAGCTCTGGTTCCCAGTTAGCTCTGGTTCCCAGTTAGCTCTGGCTCCCTGTTAGCTCTGGCTCCCAGTTAGCTCTGGTTCCCTGTTAGCTCTGGCTCCCTGTTAGCTCTGGCTCCGAGTTAGCTCTGGTTCCCAGTTAGCTCTGGCTCCCAGTTAGCTCTGGCTCCCAGTTAGCTCTGGCTCCCAGTTAGCTCTGGTTCCCTGTTAGCTCTGGCTCCCTGTTAGCTCTGGTTCCCTGTTAGCTCTGGCTCCCTGTTAGCTCTGGCTCCGAGTTAGCTCTGGTTCCCAGTTAGCTCTGGCTCCCAGTTAGCTCTGGCTCCCAGTTAGCTCTGGCTCCCAGTTAGCTCTGGTTCCCTGTTAGCTCTGGTTCCCTGTTAGCTCTGGCTCCCTGTTAGCTCTGGCTCCGAGTTAGCTCTGGCTCCCAGTTAGCTCTGGCTCCCTGTTAGCTCTGGCTCCCTGTTAGCTCTGGCTCCGAGTTAGCTCTGGTTCCCAGTTAGCTCTGGCTCCCAGTTAGCTCTGGCTCCCAGTTAGCTCTGGCTCCCAGTTAGCTCTGGCTCCCAGTGAGCTCTGGTTCCCTGTTAGCTCTGGCTCCCTGTTAGCTCTGGTTCCCTGTTAGCTCAGGCTCCCAGTGGGAGCCTGACTGGTCTCGTGTTTCTCCTCATATTGTTGTTGTAGTGATATTTTTATGTTGGTGTCCAGAGTAAAAATAGACGCTGCAGCTAAAAGCAGCCAGATGCCATCAGTCGGTTACCGGATCAGATCACGACCCAGAAGTATTGGCGCCCGGCCAGCTGCTCTCTGGACGCCATGTTTTCCTGCTTCCGCTCCTGGTCTGAGCGCCTCCTGTCATCAGCCTCCTGCCGTAGCATCAGTGGCCCCATCAGCTTCAGGATGTAAAGTTTGACTGGTTATGTGGGGAGGTGATGAGCAGTCAGTATCTGCTGAATAAAGCTGCCTGGTTCTTCCTGCTTCCCTGCAGATGAAACATGCGATCCAGGAGCTGCAGCACTGCAGGCCCAGAGGATGGAGGCATTCAGACGCACGGCAAGGCCTTCACCAAGCAGCAACAGGTGGAGGAGGGGGAGAAAGAAGCACCAGAAGCGATGAAGAGGAGGAATAAAATACCAAAACAGGAGAAAGATGGCCGAACGGCAAACAAAACTGCAAAATGTCCAGAGAGATGCAGGACGAATCCTCCGGACCTGACCAGGACCGACCTGCTGCAGCTGCTGGGCGTCATGGAGGGGGAGCTGCAGGTAGCACACCTGGGGGTAAAACACCTGGGGGTAAAACCTGGGGGGTAAAACCCCTGGGGGGGGGTAAAACACCTGGGGGGTAAAACCTGGGGGTAAACACCTGGGGGGGTAAAACAGCTGGGGGGGTAAAACACCTGGGGGGTAAACACCTGGGGGGGGGGGGGGGTAAAACACCTGGGGGGTAAAACCTGGGGGTAAACACCTGGGGGGTAAACACCTGGGGGTAAACACCTGGGGGGTAAAACCTGGGGGTAAACACCTGGGAGGTAAAACACCTGTGGGGTAAACACCTGGAGGGGGGGTAAAACACCTGGGGGGGGGTAAAACACCTGGGGGGTAAAACCTGGGGGTAAACACCTGGGGGGTAAAACCCCTGGAGGGTAAAACCTGGGGGTAAACACCTGGGGGGTAAAACACCTGGGGGGTAAAACACCTGGGGGTAAACACCTGGGGGGTAAAACCTGGCGGTAAACACCTGGGAGGTAAAACACCTGTGGGGTAAAACCTGGGGGTAAACACCTGGGGGTAAACACCTGGGAGGTAAAACACCTGTAGAAGCCTAAATTGAATTTTAGTTCATTCAGATCTTTAGTATAAATTATGTTTATATTTCTTATGGTAACTTGTTTATTTGGAGAAAAATAATTACAAATTGTATCTCTATTTCATACTAATCTGTTATATTGGATTACTAAGGTCTTCTTGTAAATTTGCATAGGTAATTGGAGTTAAGGATTTGAGGGTGTGGCTAGGGGGACTTGGTTGGGCAGTTGGAGTGGAGCCACACAGTTTTTTGACCTCTCTCTCTCTCTCTTTCTATCTCACTTTTTTCTCTCGCTTAAGACCTTTAGTTTACTCTATTATTTTTTGTGGAAAAGTAACATTTGTACCGTTTTTATTTTTGAAGTAAACCGTTAACTTTATCAAGAGGACCCAGTCTGGTTTTTCGTCGTTTTCGTTATCAAGTGGATCGAAGGGGAAGTACGGAGAGCGTCAAGCTTATGGCTTCATTATTTAGGAACCTACATTAGTCAAAAAACTTGCTCTACATGGACAGTATCGACTTGGAACAACCCAACTTAGAAGGAATTATCTTCGGAAAACAGCACGAAGACTTTGGAAAAGGAGCAAATTGGATAACGAGCGACACGTCGAGTAGGAGACGGCTCGTTAATAGATGTGGTGGAAAGTGGACAGCTGCGGCTGAAGTACGTGAGTAAAAAAAAAGGAAAAAGGCAAGCCTTTTACGACTCGGTGGAATTACGAAGTGGAACGGTACGTGCTGTTGACATTATTATCCTTAAGACGTAGAAGCGTAGCTCGTTATGGACGAACGAGACTGTGAAAAACGAACAGTAAAAATGACCGAGAAGGCTGCAGAAGAACATAAGTCTAAGCTAATCCAAGCACGCAGGACCAAGCTAGCCCACGTGTCAAGCTTGAAGAAGCAAATTGAACAGTTAATGGAAAATGACGCAAACGTTGATGCTGTAAAAAATAAGCTTCGTGTGGATTTTAGCGGCTTGCAAGAAGAGTTTAAAGAGCTCAACTCTGGTCTGCAGAAAGTTATGGATGATGAAGAATACATGAAAGATCAAAAAGACTGGTTCAGACCGAAGCATGATGATATGGATGATTTCTTTTGGCGTTGTGAAGGATGGATGAAAGACGTGTTGAATCGAGCTGAGCAGGCAGAGGAGTGTGACAAACAGATAACACCTGCAGATAGCAGGTCTGTGACATCTAGGCGGACAAGCAGACACAAAAGTAGTTCCTCATCACAATGTGGAAGTTCAGTCTCATCATCTTCATCAGTGAGATTAAAAGCAGAATTAGAACGAGCTGCTTTAAAGGCAAAGGCTGCTGCTTTACAGGAAAAGCTAGAACTTGAAAAGGAAGAAGCAGAGTGGCATGCAGAGCAAAATTTCAAGAAGATTCAATTGGAGGCTCAAGAAAAGCAACGAGAGGCAGAGTTTGAAGCTCAGCAAAAGATTTTTGAAGCTGCTTTAAGGGCAAGGAAAGAAAGACATGCAATGCAAACAGCATTAGCAGAATCCAATGCTAAAATGGAGATTTTGCAGAAATACGAAAATGTTCAAGAAGAGAACAGCATTTTTCAAGCTGATCAAAAAGACGGTGAAGAAGACATAAAACCTATATTGCAGCTACCCTCACAGAACACATTAAAATCAGCCAGCTTTAAACACACTGCTCCAGCTGCACATGTTCAAATGGCTACATCTGCACCAGAAGTTGAACCTAGAGATCAGCATGGGCCAGTACTGGACGGGCTTTGCCAAGCTATCTCACAACAAGGCCATGTCACAGAGTACTTGGTGAAGAACCATAAGGCATCACTTCTTCCACATCTCACCATACCAGTATTTAACGGAGAACCGTTGGAATACAGATCTTTTATTGGAGCCATCGAACATGGAATCGAGAGTCGTACCGATAATGATCGTGATCGACTTCAGTTTTTGCTGCAATACACAAGTGGACAACCACACGAGTTGGTTAAGAGCTGCATTCATATGGAACCTTCAACAGGATATGCTAAAGCTAAACAGATGTTAAAGGAGTTCTTTGGAGATGACTTCAAGATTTCAGAGGCCTACATTAAAGAGGCTTTGGATTGGCCAGCAATTAAACCAGAAGATGGACATGCTCTTCAGTCCTTTGCACTTTTTCTCACTGGCTGCTCTAACACAATGATAGATATTAGCTATCTGGAAGACTTGGACAACACAGCTAATATAAAGTCTTTGGCAAATAAACTGCCATACAGGCTCAAAGAATCATGGAGAAAGGCTGCCTGTGACCTGCAAGAAAGGACCAAGAAAAGAGCTAAATTCAAGGACTTTGTTAACTTTTTGAACCAGCAGGTTAAGTACCTTTTACATCCCCTCTATGGAAACTTAAAGGACACCACCATAACCACAAAAGAATCTACTAAACCAAAACCAAAACAATACATGGAATCATCCAAACCAAAGAAGGTGTTTACCACAACCGTTGTTCCCCAAAAGACAGAAGATGACAAACAAGAATCTTCAAAAACACCACCTACAACAACAGAGACTACCACCAAACCTTGCATTTATTGTAGTGGAGAGCACCACAGCCTCACAGTTTGCAAAAAATTCAAGAGCAAGCTACATAAGGACAAAATTGAATTCTTGAGAAGCAAAGGTTTGTGTTTTGCATGTTTGAAGCAAGGTCATATGAGTAGCAGTTGCAAGCAGAAACTTAAGTGTCAAGAATGCTTAAGATGTCACCCCACATCCTTACATATTACAGCCAAAAGCACTAAAGAAGAGTCAGTGAAGGAAAGTTATGAACAGCAATCTGTAACAACTGCTTTTGTACAAACAGCTGAAACCTGTGGTGTCACCGGGGCCGGTAGGGACGATTGTGTCCTATCGATCATTCCAGTGTGTGTTAAGGCACAAAAGGGAACCAAGACAGTGACAACTTATGCATTTTTAGATCCTGGTAGCTCAGCTTCCTTTGCTACAGAGTCACTGATTAATCAGTTGAACATGAATGGGCGCAACATCAACATTTCGTTGCGAACTATGGGAAATGAATCAGTCGTGAATACACGCATTGTGACTGGTTTGGAGGTCAGCAACTTGAATACCAACCAATTTGTGGAACTTTCTGAGGTTTATTCACAGAAAGAAATTCCTGTAACTAAGGACAACATTCCCTGTCAAGAGGATATTGATGGTTGGCCCCACCTAAAGGAGGTGAAAATTCCCACTATTCAAGCAGAGGTCGGATTGCTTATTGGAGCAAATGTTCCCAAAGCTATGGAACCATTGCAAGTAATTAACAGTGTGGACAAAGGACCGTATGCAGTAAAGACAATCTTGGGCTGGACGGTGAATGGACCGCTTAGAGGCAAAATGGACATGATGAGCGACACATTGACAGGAATTACTGCAAACCGGATCTCAGTGGCTAAACTAGAGGAACTCTGGCAACTGCAGTTCAAACAGGACTTTCCTGATGCTGGACAAAGTGAAGCCATGGAGATGTCCAAGGACGATCATCAGTTTATGAGAATGGTGTCTCAATCTGTGAAATTGGAAGATGGTCATTATAGGATTTGCCTCCCAGTGAAGGAGACGTCTATAAAAATGCCAATCAACAGAGTAGTTGCA
The DNA here is from genome assembly GCF_904066995.2 of Poecilia reticulata. Lineage (NCBI taxonomy): Eukaryota > Metazoa > Chordata > Actinopteri > Cyprinodontiformes > Poeciliidae > Poecilia > Poecilia reticulata. Next base: position 683,640 of record NC_088850.1, on the reverse strand, counting down.
GTGCAACGTGCACTGAATTTACGTAAGAGGTTTTCAAAGGACATTAAGTTTCATGGAGAGTATGTTGGATTTATCAATGATCTGCTCAAGAGAGGCTTTGCAGTGAAACTTGACAGTAATACCTGTGGCCCAGAGGGAAGAACATGGTATCTTCCTCATCATGGGGTTAGACATCCAACCAAGCAGAAACTGCGAGTCGTCTTTGACTGTGGAGCAAGCTTTCAAGGAACAGCATTGAACCAACAACTATTGCAGGGGCCGGACCTTACAAGCTCTCTGGTAGGTGTTCTTGTGAGGTTCCGTCAAGAGCCCGTGGCGGTTATGGCGGATGTTGAGGCCATGTTCCACCAAGTTAGAGTCTGCAGTGAGGACACAGATCTCCTTAGGTTTCTCTGGTGGCCTGAGGGGAACTATGACATGGATCTGGTCGAACACAAGATGTTAGTGCACATTTTTGGTGCAACATCATCACCAAGTGTTGCTACCTATGCACTTCAAAGGTGTGCTACAGATTTTGCAGATGAATTTACTGAGGAGACGGTCAAAACAGTGCAGAAAAATTTTTACGTAGATGACTGTCTTAAGTCAGTTTCTGATGAAGACAAAGCCATCACACTATGCGCTGAGTTAAGAAGCATGTTGAAAAAAGGAGGTTTTCGACTGACCAAATGGTCAAGTAACAGCAGGAAGGTGCTCAGTTCAATTCCAGAAGAGGAAAAGGCACAAGGATTTAAAAGTCTGGACTTAGATGAAGACCATCTGCCGATGGAAAGAACATTGGGCATCCAGTGGTGTACTGAATCAGATCAGTTCAGGTTCAAGATCAACCCCAAAGATCGACCACACACTAGGAGAGGTCTGCTTTCCTTGGTCAGCTCCATCTTTGACCCTTTGGGATTTCTTGCTCCAGTAATACTTCCAGCAAAAAGAATTCTACAGGATTTATGTCGGCAGAAGTATAGCTGGGATGAAGATCTACCAGACGATGTTGTAAAAATCTGGAAAAGTTGGATTTCAAGTCTGTCTCTGCTCGAGAAGTTTGGAATCAACCGATGTGTCAAGTCAAAGCAGTTTGGTGTGCCAGTGTACGCACAACTTCATCACTTTGCTGATGCAAGTGAAGATGCCTATGGAACAGCAAGTTACCTACTGCTGCGCTCTGAAACTGGGGAAACTCAATGCACATTGATCATGGCCAAGACAAGGGTTGCACCTTTAAAGTCACCAACCATCCCAAGAATGGAATTGACAGCTGCCACAGTTGCAACAAAGATGGACACACTGCTAAGAAAGGAGCTGGAGCTGAAGCTCGCTAAATCGGTCTTTTGGACTGACAGCACGGCTGTGCTAAAGTACCTCAGGAGTGAAAGCACCAGATTCAAGACTTTTGTCTCCAATAGGATCTCAGCCATCCTGGAACACTCTGAGACATCACAGTGGAGATACATCAACACTAATCTGAATCCAGCTGATCATGTTTCAAGAGGACAAACTGTGGAAGAATTTCTGAAAAATGAGGTTTGGCTATCTGGACCCAGTTTCTTGCTCGCTTCACATGACCAATGGCCCAAAAATCCAGATCCTGGAATGCCAGATATTGATGACCCGGAGATCAAAAGAACGACTCAAGTGCACATCATTCATGTACAAGAATCGAAGGACGTCCTGGATCCGTTGATGAGCCATTATTCTTCTTGGACAAAGCTGAAACGTGCTGCAGCTTGGTTCTTAAAACTGAAGGAGTTGCTGAAGGAACTTAAAGAAAAGAGGAAGGAACTAAAAGATGAAAACAAGATGGACAGGTTCAAGAAGAGTTTCAAAGCAAATAATCTGACATGTGACAACTTGGTTGAAGCAGAAACAGAAATTGTTAAATACTGTCAAAGGCAAAGTTTCAAAGAAGATTTGGCTATGCTGCAAGAACATCGGAGGGTAAAGAAAAGTAGCTCACTCTTTAAGCTAAATCCAGTGCTAGAAGACGGAGTTATGAGAGTTGGTGGAAGGTTGCACCGTACAGCAATGCCTTTTGACTCCAGACAGCAAGTCATCCTGCCAAAGGACTCACATGTTACAGAGCTCGTGCTGAGACACATTCACAACACTACAGCTCATGCAGGAAGGAATCACATGTTGGCTCAGCTGCGGCAAAGATTCTGGATCCCAGGAGCTAGCGGAGCCATCAGAAGATTTCTGTCCAAATGCGTAATCTGCAAAAGGCTACATGGAACCACTGGCAAGCAACTTATGGCAGATCTACCAACCTGCAGGATCCTTCCGGATGATCCTCCATTTACCAGAGTTGGCGTTGATTATTTCGGCCCGCTCCTAGTAAAAAGAGGTAGAAGTCAAGTAAAGAGATACGGCGTTATCTTCACCTGTCTTGCTATAAGAGCCGTGCATCTCGAGATTGCCTCTTCACTTGACACCGATGCATGTCTGAACGCAATCAGAAGATTTGTTGCCAGAAGAGGACAGGTGAGAGAGATGTATTCAGATAATGGGACCAACTTCAAGTCAGCAGACGCTGAGATAAGAAGAGCAATTAAAGCATGGAACACCAGCAAAATTGAAAGTCCTTTGCAACAGGATGGTGTTCAGTGGCATTTCAATCCACCAATGGGTTCACATCACGGAGGAAGCTGGGAGCGTCTAATCCGTTCAGTGAGGAAAATCCTGAACATCACAGTCAAGGAGCAACTTTTGGATGAGGAGGGTCTACACACCTTGCTTTGTGAAGCAGAAGCAATTATAAACAGCAGGCCCATTACAAAGGCTTCATCAGACCTTCACGACCTGGAGGCACTAACCCCTAATCATCTGTTGTTGCTAAAGGTCAAACCTGAATTACCACCAGGAGTCTTTCAGAAGGACGATCAGTACACAAATCGCCGTTGGAGACAGGTACAGTACCTCGCAGATATCTTCTGGAAACGCTGGTGCAGGGAATATCTATCCCAGTTCCAAGAACGCCAGCTATGGTCTTCACCTAAAAGAAACTTCTGTGTGGGAGACGTGGTTCTGATCGTGGACGACACCTCTCCCAGGAACTCATGGCCACTTGGAAGAATTGTGGAGACATTTCCAGACAGAAGTGGCTTTGTTCGGCAGGTGAAAGTAAAGACTAAGACTAATGAGCTTTGTCGTCCCATAACAAAGCTCTGTCTTCTGCAGGGATCAGAAGATGACCGATAAAGGATCTAAGGTCAAGGCCTCATCCATGAGGTGAAAGACAATGGACTTCATTTTCTCTGCAAATGTAACGTAATTTAGGCTTTTCTTGTTTATGTAAACTCTACTGTTTGTAATTGTTTCAAGAATATTGATAACAATTAGGGGCCGGTAATGTAGAAGCCTAAATTGAATTTTAGTTCATTCAGATCTTTAGTATAAATTATGTTTATATTTCTTATGGTAACTTGTTTATTTGGAGAAAAATAATTACAAATTGTATCTCTATTTCATACTAATCTGTTATATTGGATTACTAAGGTCTTCTTGTAAATTTGCATAGGTAATTGGAGTTAAGGATTTGAGGGTGTGGCTAGGGGGACTTGGTTGGGCAGTTGGAGTGGAGCCACACAGTTTTTTGACCTCTCTCTCTCTCTCTCTCTTTCTATCTCACTTTTTTCTCTCGCTTAAGACCTTTAGTTTACTCTATTATTTTTTGTGGAAAAGTAACATTTGTACCGTTTTTATTTTTGAAGTAAACCGTTAACTTTATCAAGAGGACCCAGTCTGGTTTTTCGTCGTTTTCGTTATCAAGTGGATCGAAGGGGAAGTACGGAGAGCGTCAAGCTTATGGCTTCATTATTTAGGAACCTACAACACCTGTGGGGTAAAACACCTGTGGGGTAAAACACCTGTGGGGTAAAACCTGGGGGTAAACACCTGGGGGGTAAAACACCTGTGGGGTAAACACCTGGGGGGTAAAACACCTGTGGGGTAAAACCTGGGGAGTAAAACACATGTGGGGTAAAGACCTGGGGGTAAAACCTGGGGGTAAACACCTGGGAGGTAAAACACCTGTGGGGTAAAACCTGGGGGGTAAACACCTGTGGGGTAAACACCTGTGGGGTAAACACCTGGGGGGTAAAACACCTGGGGGGTAAACACCTGGGGGTAAACACCTGGGGGGTAAAACCTGGGGGTAAACACCTGGGAGGTAAAACACCTGTGGGGTAAAACCTGGGGAGTAAACACCTGGAGGGGGGGTAAAACACCTGGGGGGGGTAAAACACCTGGGGGGTAAAACCTGGGGGTAAACACCTGGGGGGTAAAACACCTGGGGGGTAAACACCTGGGGGGGAAAACACCTGGGGGGTAAAACCTGGGGGTAAACACCTGGGAGGTAAAACACCTGTGGGGTAAAGACCTGGGGGGTAAAACCTGGGGGGTAAAACACCTGGGGGGTAAAACCTGGGGGTAAACACCTGGGAGGTAAAACACCTGTGGGGTAAAACCTGGGGAGTAAAACACATGTGGGGTAAAGACCTTGGGAGTAAAACACATGTGGGGTAAAGACCTGGGGGGTAAAACAAATGGGGGGTAAAACCTGGGGGTAAACACCTGGGGGGTAAACACCTGGGGAGTAAAACACATGTGGGGTAAAGACCTGGGGGGTAAAACACCTGGGGGGTAAAACCTGGGGGGTAAAACACCTGGGGGGTAAATACCTGGGGGGTAAAACCTGGGGGTAAACACCTGGGGAGTAAAACACCTGGGAGGTAAAACACCTGGGGGGTAAAACACATGTGGGGTAAAACCTGGGGGTAAACACCTGGGAAGTAAAACACCTGGGGGGTAAAACACCTGGGGGGTAAACACCTGGGGAGTAAAACACCTGGGAGGTAAAACACCTAGGAGGTAAAACACATGTGGGGTAAAGACCTGGGGGGTAAAAACCTGGGGGGTAAAACACCTGGGGGGTAAAACACCTGGGGGGTAAAGACCTGGGGGGTAAAACACCTGGGAGGTAAAACACCTGGGGGGTAAAACACCTGGGAGGTAAAACACCTGTGGGGTAAAACCTGGGGGGTAAACACCTGGGAGGTAAAACACTTGGAGGGTAAAACCTGGGGGTAAAGACCTGGGGGGTAAAAACCTGGGGGGTAAAACACCTGGGGGGTAAAACACCTGGGGGGTAAAGACCTGGGGGGTAAAACACCTGGGAGGTAAAACACCTGGGGGGTAAACACCTGGGAGGTAAAACACTTGGAGGGTAAAACCTGGGGGTAAACACCTGGGGGGTAAAACAGGTTCAAAATGTTACTGCAGGTTATTTACATAAAATCTGACAATTTATGGATTTTTAAAAAATCTGAAATATTCTGAAGAAAATCCCAAAGCAGAATGCTGACACGCGATTGGCTGGCGTTTCTCTTCCTTGGTGCTGATTGGCTGCAGCCCGGATGTTAGCTTGTGCGTTAGCGTCCAGATGAACGTCTCTGCTGGTTCAGCAGCTTTCAGAGGAAACGTCCAGGTGGATTTTATTGAATTATTTGCATAATAAATGAAAACCTTCCCACTGATTTTTACAACAGTTGTTAGATGTTTACATCGCTGTAAAGCCGCCATCTTGAGAGACATCTGAGTCCCAGTCGGTCGGCACTTCCTGCCGCTTCAGCCGTTTCCTGTCTGAGACGAATTATGGTGATTACTATTATTCAAATGGAATTTTGACTTTAATCGTTTTGGGTTTTTTAAAATGTTAAATGTTGTTCAGGTGATGATGGATGGAAACAGATGGGCTGATTGATTGATTATTGGTTGGTTTATTGATTATCCTCCGTTCTGTCGGACTCTTCTCCATGTTCTGGTTTCTGGTTCCTCCGGGTCCAGAACCGATCTGAGCCGTTTTCTGTCCTCAGGCCCGGGATGACGTCATCAGGCTGCTGCGGTCCGACAGAACCGGACCGGAGACCCTGGAGGCCCACTACGGCTCTGCTGCCCCCTGCAGGCCGCTGCAGGCGCTGCAGAGGGACGCCACGCTTCTCCATGGCAACCAGCGCACAGAGGACGTGTACGAGAGGCCGATGGCTGAGGTCAGAAGGTCAAAGCGGGTCTGACCGACTCCTTCCAGCTGATTGGGCCCTTTGACCCGGTCCGGTTCTGATTGGTTTAAATGTTTGTTGAACATTCTGAGCTAAACTTCAAACAAGCCCTCAGCATGATGCTGCCACCACCGTACAGTTGGTATCTTTATTGGTAGATTTTTAGAATTTATGTTTAAATCATTTGATTTATTATTTATTTTTAATTTGTTACAAATATTTTTATTAAATTTTTTAAAATTTTGTGTTTTTTCCTTTTTTATTTTTGTTTATTTTTTGTATTCTTTTATTTTCTTATTTGTTATTCTTTAATTTTTGTATTAATTAAGTCAGCGGTGTGGCCCAGAGCTGCAGCAGGACCCCCAGGCTCTGCGGAGCAGCCGGTTCCGGCGTGGGAACCGGGCCGGACGGTTTGCTGACAGGTTCTGGTCTCGTCCTGCAGCTGGACCGTCTGGAGGACAAGCAGAAGGAGACGTACAGGCGGATGCTGGAGCAGCTGCTGCTGGCGGAGAAATGCCACCGCCGCACCGTCATGGAGCTGGACGGCGAGAAGCGGAAACACGCCGACTTCATCAACAAGAGCGACGACTTCACCAACCTGCTGGAGCAGGAGAGGGAGAGGTGAGCGCCGCGCCTGCTTCTGCCCGGGGCCGGCTGCGCTCAGCTGATTTATGAGCTGCTAGTCGTCCAGAACTCCTGATCCGAAGAGAGGAACCGGAACCAGAACCGGATCTGAAGCAGTGAAGCAGCAGCTGCTGCACAGCGTTTAGTTCTGTTCAATTTAAATTCTATTCAATGAATTAAATATTTTAATGACATTTTGTGATTTAATTTTGATTTAAGATGTACTGAGTGACTGCCGGCCCGGTTCCTCCCTCAGACTGAAGCGGCTGCTGGAGCAGGAGAAGGCCCAGCAGGCCCGGCGGGACCAGGACCAGCGCCGGAGGCTGGACACGCTGCAGGACGAGCTGGGGAAGCTCCAGTCCTTCACTCTGCTGCTGGCGGACGAGCGGCAGCTGCACGTCCAACACATCGGCCAGCAGGACCAGAAGATCCAGGACCTCAGCCAGAAGCTGCAGGACCGGGAGCGGCGGCTGGCCGCGTCCAGCACCGCCGCCCTGCAGGACGGGCAGAAGGCGCTGCGCCTGGAGGCGGAGCTGGAGGCCCAACAGGCGAGGTTCAGGCAGGAGCACCAAGACCTGCTGGCCAAGATGGCCGACCAGGAGTCCCAGAACCAGCAGCTGAGGCTGAAGCTGGACGGGCTGGCGCAGAGGGCCGGGGAGCTGCAGGACAGGAACGCGCTGCTGCAGAAATCTGAGGAGGACCTGCAGCAGCTGCGGGAGAAGATCGGCAGTGGAGAGCGCGGGAACTCCTCCCTCACCGCAGAGCTGGAGAACCTGAGGAAGAAAGTCCTGGAGATGGAGGGCAAAGACGAGGAGATCACCAAGACCGAGACGCAGTGCAGGGAGCTGAGGAACCGGCTGCAGGACGAGCAGAACCGCAACCAGGAGCTGCGGCTGCAGGTGGACGGCCTCCAGAAGAGGATGGCGGAGCTGGACAGGCTGGAGGCGGCGTTCGGCAGGAGCCGGACGGAGAGCGCCCAGCTGCACCAAAACCTGGAGAAGGAGAGGAAGGCGGTGAAGGACCTGGGCACAGACCTGGAGCGGCTTCGGACTCGGCTGAAGGAGCTGGAGTCGTCCGAGTCCAAGCTGGAGACAAACGAGTCGGCCCTCAGAGAGGAACTGCTGAAGCTGAAGTCCTTCACCGTCATCCTGGTGGACGAGAGGAAGACGATGGGGGAGCGGCTGAAGCAGGAGGAGCAGAAACACGAAGACTTGAGTACGATGCTGAAGGCAGAGCAAGGGAAGGTCACGGAGGTCACCGAGAAGCTGATAGAGGAGAGCAAGAAGTTCCTCCGGTTCAAGTCAGAGACACAAGTCCAGCTGGAAGGTCTGACTCTGGAGAGGGAGGAGCTCCGATCGACGCTGAGGAACAGCGAGGGAGAGCGCGACGAGCTGAACGAGAAGCTGAAGAAGATGGGAGCAGACAGACTGGAGGAGATGGCCAACAGAGACCGAGAAGAAGACGACCGAGTCCAGAAGCTCACCACCGAGATAGAGAGGCTTAGAGGCCGGCTGGAGCAGCTGCAGGTGGTGGAGGGAGACCTGATGAGGTCGGAGGACGAATACGACCTGCTGGAGAAGAAGTTCAGACACGAGCAGGACCGAGCAAACACGCTGTCCAAGCTGGTGGACGAGATGAAGGCTCAGGTGGCCAGGAGCAAAGCAGTGGAGCGAGGCGAGGCCAAGAGCCTGGAGGCCCAGCTGAGGATCCGCTGCAAGGTGGAGGAGGCCAAGACCAGAGAGCTGCGGGTCCAAGTCCTGGCCCTCAAGGAGAAAATCCACGAACTCATGAACAAGGAGGACCAGCTCTCCCAGCTGCAGGTGGACTTCTCCGTCCTCCAGCAGAGGTTCCTGGAGGAAGAAGAGAAGAAGAGGCGCCTGAGTGTGGATGTGGAGAACCTGGCCAGGGAGCTGGAGGCCTCGAAGCGCTACAGCCGAGCCCTGAGGCCCGGTGTGAACGGCAGGAGGATGGTGGACGTCCCTGTCGCCTCCACGGCGGTCCAGACGGAGTCAAACGGGTCGGCCGAGGACGAAACCGCAGCCGGATTTATCCGGAAGTCCGTTCAGGAGGAGAACCACCTCATGAACAACCTCAGACAACACGGCCTGAAGAGGCCGGCGGTTCTGGATCGATACCCTCCGGCGTCAGCAGACCATGGAGGGAGACCCTCAACACCCTGGATGGGCAAGAAGGAGGCCGTCACTCCGACTCAGACCAGAGGCTCCTCCTCAATGCCCCCGAATCTGGGACGACCCCTTCACATCCGTGTGACACCAGACCACGGGTCGAGCACGGCCACCCTGGAGATCACCAGCCCGCGGGCTGAGGACTTCTTCTCCAGCACCACCATCATCCCAACGCTTGGTCTTCAGCAGCCTCGCATCACCATAGTCCCCAAACCCTCAACTGTCTGTACTGTAAGCAGAGACCCTGATCGGGTCAAGTCTCCAGTTACGGTCACCAGCATCTCCAGGACCAAGAGTCCAGAGAAGCCCAACAGCATCGCTGGGCTGCAGTCGCCGGTGTCCATCATCACAGTCAGCACCACGCCGGTAGCTGAGGCGTGTGCTTCATCCGACCCTCACGAGAGCACCACCAGGCGGACGCTGATCAAGATGACACCACCAGACAGGAAGTTCAGCAGCAACATCATAACGACGGAGGACAACAAGATCCACATCCACCTGGGCTCCCAGTTCCAGAGGAGCGCTGAGGGCAGCAGCAGTCCTCTCAGACCAACAGGCAGTAGCTGCGACTGCCAGGAAACTGGAACGGTGCTCCGCTCCCCACGCCAGAACAAGATGACCAGCAGTATAACCATCAACCCTGTGACCACTGCAGCGTCCAGACCCACGCAGTCTCTGGTGAGTGTCTGTGATCTCCTGACACTTCAAATGCTTCTGAATTGTTGCAGGTGACTGAGGATTATGCAGGTATCAGATGGTGTTCTGGCTCCTGATCCGATGGAAATTCGGTCTGACAGTGTATGCAGCAATTAGAAGACATTAAAGCAGGGGGTCCAAGGTGGGTCCTGGAGGCATCCTGTGTCTCTCCCTGGTTTAGCACTCCTGCATCAAATGATGGCTCGTTAGAGACCTAAGCAGAACATTGACCTGCTGAGGAGGCTGTTACAGCCACCAGGGAGAGACTAGAACATGCAGGATGCCGGGGAACCAGGACCCACTGTGGACACCCTGTTTTAAAGTCAGTGGGTCCTCACTGACCACCAGCATCTCCAGCTGCCCAACCAACCGAGACATCAGGTCTATTTTTGTTGAAACTACGCAACAATTACAAGTTAAAGTCATTGTTTGTGGCCTTGCTAGCCGCTGCTAGCCATTCCATGTGACTGCGACTCAGGTTGTCTGACCATGACGGACCTTGGGGGTGTTTTGGTTGGCAACTGTATCTTCGACTGTCTGACCAAGATGGACCGGGAGTCATATTTAGGTCACGAGTGAGAGAAGAGCTTAGATGCAGAAGTACAGCACCAGAGTGAAATGGAGATCTGGTGTGAACACTGAGTTTTACTTCCAGACCGTGTTGTTTATGCTAGCAGAGTCTCATTGACACATGGTGGGTATCAACATGGCTGAAATAAGTGCTTCATCGTTAACATTTATGATTAGCGCTTCATGGTTAGCGCGTAGGGCTGCCACCTTTCATTAAAATAAGGGACCATATGTAGAGGGGGGGCAGCCCTATTAGCGCTGATAGCTTTTTAGCTAGCGGTGCCCCCCACTGGTCGTTGGCTTCAAAGGGGGAACATGCTAACATCTACTGCTGGTAACGGCTTAAAACGTTACTAGAAAAGTTCAGAACTGTCCCTTTAAGAGGGTCGGGTCTTCAGGGTTTCTCCATCCAGGACCCGTGTCTCCTGCTCATCCTGGTTTTACGTTTCCAGCTCAGTTCGGCTCCGAGCGCAGCCTCACGGATCCCTGTGCAGCTCAACGGGAAGACGGTTGTGGGTGTGTCCGCTGTGACGAGGCTGGAGTCCCGGGCCGAAGGCCCGGCGGTGAAGATCGAGCTGAGGAAGTCGACGGTGTGCAGCTCGGCCTCTGCAGCAGGAAAGAGCTGAGAGTCTGATACCGAGGATCCGGCTGCTCATCGGTCACTACTTCGGTTTGCTGCTTCGAACGGATGCTGATCCCAGCCTGGTTCTGTTGGGTTCTGTTGGGTTCTGTTTGCACCGTCGCCAAGCTGCTGTCACTGTTCCTGTTTGATGCCACGCCAGCTTCACTGCAGGTTTGGACTCCAGAGGCACCGACACCATTTCTGACCAGAACCAAATAAACTATCTATCTGAACTTCAGCTTCTTTCTCTTGTCTGAGTCAAACCTCACAGTGAACGGATCCAACATGGTCACCTTTCTGAATTTAAATCAAGTGGCTTTTTAAGACACGTTTCGGTAAATTGAAACGAAATTAATTTAGCTATTTCATCTGACTCAAATAATCCATAAAAATGTCCAAAAACACGCATATGTATGTTAATTCATCACACAGATTATTGCTGCATATTTTGTATTTATTTTGTCGGTTTGTTACATTTTATTTCAGCAAATATTTCTTTAGTCAAGTGCAATATTTTGACAGATCATCACTGTTTAATTCAGTATGATTATTTTAGATGTTCAATGAATTAAATTTTTTTTTAATTTGATCATTTATTAGTTTAACTGCTTTATGTGTCCCATAACTGCAGCTACATTATTTATATAGTTTTGATTGACTTTAAATCATTTTTCTGAGTTTTATATTTAATTTATGGAGGAGATATAGGGGTTACAGAAAAATGAATTCTGAGATTTAAGTCAGAATTTAATTACATATATTATTTAAAGTCCATTTTAATTGATTTTATCCTCGTGTATTTTGTTATTTTAAGTTTTTAATTCCAGATTTATTAACTGCATTACCAAAACGAGCCGGAAGATGGCGCCTTTGAAACAAAACAAACACTGTCCTCGTCTAGACGGCAGGGGGCAGCACTGGTCCTAGAGAAGTAGGAGGAAGACGTTGGTGGCTGCTGTGATTTTATAACAATGCTTTAAATCCGTCAGTTTAACGGTCAACAGTTGTTTCACAAACCTCTCGCTGGAAACAACCGCTGACAATGATGGCCTCCAGCTACAAAGACGAGGACGGACACATCACCGTGTCGGGATCCGGAGCCGCGGCCGGGGGCGGAGGCGGCTCTCTGCGGAACAAGAAGCCTGAAAACACCGCTTTCAAGCAGCAGAGACTCCCGGCCTGGCAGCCCATCCTGACCGCAGGGACCGTCCTGCCAGCCTTCTTCATCATCGGCCTCATGTTCATCCCCATCGGCATCGGCCTCTACGTGACGTCCAACAACATCAAGGAGTTCGAGGTAGCCATGTTTGTTAGAGAATCAACAGAAACCGTTAATCAACCCAGTGACACGCTGTTATAGCCCAACCAGACTCCGTCCAGAAATCTGGTGTTTTAGAGACATTTCCTCCTGGCGTGTTTAAACTGCTCTCTCTGCTGGAAAGTGAACATTTGTTTCGAAGACTTGGCCCCTCCGGATGATTCCGCTAAAAGAAAAATAAAATAAAAACATAATTAACACCAAAGAAATTAGCTTTAAAAACATTTTCAACCAGACTTCGAAAATATGGCATTTTAGTGACATTTTATTCCTTTTTTTATATATATATAAAATACACCCTTTATTACAATTTCATAAAGATTTATTAAAAATAAAACGTTCTGCTTGATTCGGCATAAATAAAAATTTCAAACAGACCAAGTTTAAAAAATGTGTCAACCAGACTCCATCCAGAAATCTGCTGTTTTAGTGACATGTCTTTGGTTTGAACATTTAAAATACGGTCCTGTTCTTAATTGTATGGATCGAACCAGCTCTATTTACCGTTTCTATGGAGGATTTGACAAATAAAATGAAATAAAAACGGAATCCTTGAATAAAGCTCCATTTGTTCCGTCTTTGTAAAACATTCCCTGCATAAATATTTCTTTAGAAAGCTGAGGTCCTCTGGGTGATTTGGCAAAAGTTTAAAAGACAGACATAATTAACAGTAAAGCCAAGTTTTAAATGTTTCAACCAAACTCATTTTAGTGACGACCCAGTGCAGCTGTTGGGTTGAAACGTTTCAGATCCATGATGCTGAGCATCTAACGATGGTTTCTGTCCAGGTCGATTACACAGGAGCAGAAATGTCCAGTCCGTGCTTTACCTGCTCCCAGAACTTCAGCTGGAACAGCACCAAGCCGTGCACCTGCTCCGTCCCCTTCCACCTGGACCAGCCGTACGAAGTAAGAGCCGCTGTCTCCGGGTGACGGCCCGCTGCCGCCGGGGCCTAACCGTCTCCTTCCGCCCGCAGAGCAACGTCTTCATGTATTACGGACTCTCCAACTTCTACCAGAACCACCGGCGGTACGTCAAGTCCCGAGACGACAGCCAGCTGAACGGAAACGAGGAGTCCCTCAGGGTGAGCTGCGCTGCTCAGGACGCTCTGCTGCATCCAGCCGTTGCGTTTATTTCTCTGCCTCCCGACAGAAACCCAGTAAGGAGTGCGAGCCGTACGCCAAGCAAGGCAACAAGCCCATCGCGCCGTGCGGAGCCATCGCCAACAGCATGTTTAACGGTGACGACTCGGCCTTTCCCCGCAGAACCGCTCCACATCTCCTGCTGAATTCATGCAGTATGTTTATTTTCTAGACTCACTGGAGCTGATTTACAACGACCCAAACGGCAGCAAGGTCCAGATCCCGCTGACGGCCACGGGAATCGCCTGGTGGACGGACAAACACGTGAAGTTCAGGAATCCTGGAGCAGAAAACACCAACCTCACCGTCGCTTTCCAAGGTACCATCAGTTCCTGTAACGAGCCGAGCCGCCCGGTCCAAACCGGAGTCCGGTCCGGTCTGCTGCGGGTCCAAACCGGAGTCCAGTCTGGTCTGCTGTGGGTCCAAACCAGAGTCCGGTCCGGTCTGCTGCAGGTCCAAACCGGAGTCCGGTCTGGTCCGGTCTGCTGCGGGTCCAAACCAGAGTCCGGTCCGGTCTGCTGTGGGTCCAAACCAGAGTCCGGTCCGGTCTGCTGCGGGTCCAAACCGGAGTCCGGTCCGGTCTGCTGCGGGTCCAAACCGGAGTCCGGTCCGGTCTGCTGCGGGTCCAAACCGGAGTCCGGTCCGGTTCAAACCGAGACAGAAAAACGTTCTTATTTTGATCTCTTTGGATTCCTGAGGAATCAAAGTGGACAGAACCTGGTGATGCAATAAGTCAGTTAATCAAACCATAAAATGAGATCAATAATTTCCTTAGACAGAAATGATTGTTTTTCTCTTTCTACCAGTTTTGTTGATTTATTTTGGATATTTAAAATGTTTTCCAGTTCCAGAGTTAAATTTCATTAGAATCTAAAGTTTTTATTATTATGTCAGTTGAAAATGGCTTCAAAACAACAAAACCATCATTTATCAGAACAACTTCTGGGTCGATTTATTTATTACTGTGAGAAGCAAAGAAATAAAGTGAAATAACTCAAAGCGTAGAATATAAGAATAGATCAGACACCACCACGATAAGGTGGGCTGCCACCTTATCGTGGTGGAGGGGTTTGAGTGTCCCAATGATCCTAGGAGCTCTGCTCTCTGGGGCTTTATGCCCCTGGTAGGGTCACCCAAGGCAGACAGGTCCTAGGTGAGGAACCAGACAAAGCGCAGCCCGAAGACCCTTATGATGCACAACAACCTTGGATCTGGCGTTCCCTCGCCCGGACGCGGGTCACCGGGGCCCCACTCTGGAGCCAGGCCTGGAGGTGGGGCACGATGGCGAGCGCCTGGTGGCCGGGCTTTTACCCACGGAGCCCGGCCGGGCTCAGCCCGAAGAGGAGACGTGGGTCCCCCTTCCGATGGGCTCACCACCTGTCCGAGGGGCCAAAGGGGTCGGGTGCATTGTGCTATGGGCGGCAGCCGAGGGAGGGGACCCTGGCGGTCTGATCCTCGGCTGCAGAAGCTCTTGGGACGTGGAACGTCACCTCTCTGGTGGGGAAGGAACCGGAGCTAGTGTGCGAGGCTGAGAGGTTCCGGCTAGAAATAGTCGGCCTCACCTCGACACATGGCTCTGGTTCTGGAACCAGTCTCCTTGAGAGGGGCTGGACGTACTTCCACTCTGGAGTTGCCCACGGTGAGAGGCGCCGGGCTGGAGTGGGCATACTTGTGGCCCCCCATCTGGGCACCTGTACATGTTCCGTACCTCCATTGCCGAGGCGGCCTATCGGAGCTGCGGCCGCAAGGTTGTTGGTGCCTGTCGCGGCGGCAACCCTCGAACCCGTTGGTGGACACCTTCGGTGAGGGATGCTGTCAAGCTGAAGAAGGAGTCCTACCGGGCCTTTTTGGCCTGTGGGACTCCAGAAGCAGCTGATGGGTACCGGCGGGCGAAACGGCATGTGGCTCGGGTTGTCGCTGAGGCAAAAACTCGGGCGTGGGAGGAGTTTGGAGAGGCCATGGAGACAGACTTCCGTACGGCTTCGAGGCGATTCTTGTCCACCATCCGGCGTCTCAGGAGGGGGAAGCAGTGCAGCACCAACACTGTTTATAGTGGGGATGGTGCGCTGCTGACCTCAACTCGGGACGTTGTGGGCCGGTGGGCTGAATACTTCCAAGACCTCCTCAATCCCACCAACATGCCTTCTGTTGAGGAAGCTGAGCCTGGGGACTCTTGGTTGGGCTCTACAATCTCTGGGGACGAGGTCGCCGAGGTGGTCAAAAAGCTCCTCGGTGGCAGGGCCCCAGGGGTGGCAGGGTCCCTATGGTGGCAGGGCCCCTAGGGTGGCAGGGCCCCTAGGGTTTCAGGGCTCCGGGGGTGGATGAGATCCGCCCGGAGTTCCTTAAGGCTCTGGATGTTGCGGGGTTGTGTTGGCTAACGCGACTCTGCAATATCGCATGGACATCGGGGGCAGTTCCCCTGGACTGGCAGACTGGGGTGGTGGTCCCCCTGTTTAAAAAGGGGGACCGGAGGGTGTGCTCCAATTACAGGGGGTCACAATCTTAAGCCTCCCTGGTAAGGTCTATTCAGGGGTCCTGGAGAGGAGGATCCGTCGGATAGTCGAACCTCGGATTCAGGAAGAGCAGTGTGGTTCTGGTTCTGGTCGTGGAACACTGGACCAGCTCTACACCCTCAGCGGGGTCCTGGAGGGTGCATGGGAGTTTGCCCAACCAGTCTACATGTGTTTTGTGGACTTGGAGAAGGCGTTCGACCGTGTCCCTCGGGGGGCCCTGTGGGGGGTACTCCGGGAGTATGGGGTACCGGGCCCTTTGATACGGGCTGTCAGGTCCCTGTATGACCGGTGTCAGAGTCTGGTCCGCATTGCCGGCAGTAAGTCGGGCCTGTTTCCGGTGAGAGTTGGACTCCGCCAAGGCTGCCCTTTGTCACCGATTCTGTTCATTACTTTCATGGACAGAATCTCTGACCAGCCGAGGTGTTGATCCGTTTTGGTGGCCTTAGGATCACATCTCTGCTTTTTGCGGATGATGTGGTCCTGTTGGCTTCATCGGAACGTGATCTGCAGCTCTCACTGGAGCGGTTCGCAGCCGGGATGAGGCTCAGTGTCTCCAAATCCGAGGCCATGGTCTTGAGCCGGAAAAGGGTAGAGTGCCTTCTCCGGGTCAGGGGGGTCGTCCTGCCTCAAGTGGAGGAGTTTAAGTATCTGGGGATCTTGTTCACGAATGAGGGAAGAAGGGAGATCGACAGGCGGATTGGGGCAGCGTCTGCCGTGAAGCGGGCGCTGTACCGGTCCGTCGTGGTGAAGAGAGAGCTGAGCCAAAAAGCGAAGCTCTCGATTTACCGGTCGATCTACGTTCCCACCCTCATCTATGGTCATGAGCTTTGGGTCATGACCGAAAGAACGAGATCACGGGTACAAGCGGCCGAGATGGGTTTCCTCCTCCGCAGGGTGGCTGGGCTCTCCCTTAGAGAGAGAAGCTCGGTCATCGGGAGGGACTCAGAGTAGAGCCGCTGCTCCTCCACGTCGAGAGGAGCCAGTTGAGGCTCGGGCATCTGGTCAGGATGCCTCCTGGACGCCTCCCTGGTGAGGAGTTCAGGTCCCACCGGGAGGAGGGGAGACCCAGGACACCTGGAGGGACGATGTCTCTCTATGGGAACGCCTTGGGATTCCTGGAGGAGCTGGAAGAGGCTGGGAGGGAAGTCTGGGCCTCCTGAGGCTGCTGCCCCCGAGACCCGACCCGGATAAGATGGATGATGGATGGATGGATGGATGGATGGATGGATGGATGGATGGATCAGACACCCAGTGACCGGTTCTGACCCAGTGACCGGCCGGCCGGTTCTGACCCAGTGACCGGCCGGTTCTGACCCAGTGACCGGCTGGTTCTGACCCAGTGACCGGTTCTGACCCAGTGACCGGCCGGTTCTGACCCAGTGACCGGTTCTGACCCAGTGACCGGCCGGCCGGTTCTGACCCAGTGACCGGTTCTGCTCCAGTCGCTGTTAAAGTCTGACCTTCCTCCGGTTCAGGGACGACCCGGCCGGTGAACTGGCGCCGGCCCGTGTTCCAGCTGGACTCCGACCCGGACAACAACGGATTCATCAACGAGGATTTCATCGTGTGGATGCGGACCGCCGCCCTGCCCACGTTCCGGAAGCTGTACCGGATCATCCAGAGGCGGAGCAACGTGCATCCCACGCTGCCGTGCGGCAACTACACCCTGGAGGTGGTGTACAGTATCCTGTCAGAGGTCAGAGGTCATTGTGACTAATCCATGTTCCCAGTAGAAGCCCAGTCTTCCTCCTTAACGAGCGGATCCCAGATTATCCGGTGCGGAGCTTCGAGGGCCGGAAGCGGATGATCCTGAGCACCATCTCCTGGATGGGCGGGAAGAACCCGTTCCTGGGCATCGCCTACATCAGCGTGGGCTCCGTCTGCTTCCTGCTGGGCGTCCTGCTGCTCATCATCCACCACAAATTCGGCAACCGCAACAACCCCGCCGAGATCTCCCACTGAGGGCCGGGCCGGGCCGGAGCGGTTCTGCTGCAGCGTTGACCTTAAAATCTGCTTCTTTAGATTCCAACAGCACGGCAGAGCGAGGCGGAACCGGACAGGGAAAGAACCCCATAAGTTCTGGAGCGACCCGCCGGGTCACACACGTACCGCTCCCACTGCAGGAACCAGGTCCGGCTACCAGGACCGACCCGGGCCAGGAAGTCCAGTAGGTTCCGGTCCGACTCAGATGACCTGATGGCGCCTGCTGGTCTGAGGCTCATCAACGTCCTCAGAGCTCAGCAGAACCTCTGGGTTCTGATCCAGGAATTATCCAGGTCCATTATTTACGTTTTGCTGCCGTTTAATTTTAATTGTAGAAGAAAAAGCAGGAAAAGATCCAGAAGAACCTAAAACTGACGTAGATGATCAGAGAACAGCGATCCGTCTGAGCGGTCCTGGTCCTGGTTCTGGTCCTGGTTCTGGTCCTGGTCCTGGTTCTGGTTCCTGCGGTGGGTCTGAGCGTTGCGTTGCTGCATGTCACGGTGCTGCCGGCCTCCTGGAGCTGTCTGAAGACGTTGTTCTGGTCCTGGTCCAGGTTCTGGTCCTGGTCCAGGTTCCGGTCCAGGTTCTGGTCCAGGTTCCGGTCCTGGTCCAGGTTCCGGTCCAGGTTCTGGTTCTGGTCCAGGTTCTGGTCCTGGTCCAGGTTCCGGTCCAGGTTCTGGTGCAGGTTCTGGTCCTGGTGCATGTTCTGGTCCTAGTCCAGGTTCCGGTCCAGGTTCTGGTGCAGGTTCTGGTCCTGGTCCTGGTTCTGGTCCAGGTTCTGGTCCTGGTTCTGGTCCTGGTGCAGGTTGTGGTCCTGGTCCAGGTTCTGGTCATGGTCCTGGTCCTGGTCCTGGTTCTGGTCCTGGTTCTGGTCCTGGTGCAGGTTCTGGTCCAGGTCCAGGTTCTGGTCCTGGTCCTGGTTCTGGTCCAGGTCCTGGTTCTGGTCCTGGTCCAGGTTCTGGTCCTGGTCCTGGTCCAGGTCCTGGTCCTGGTCCAGGTTCTGGTTCTGGTCCGAATCAGACTCTGTGTCTCCTGCTGTCTCTGTGCTGCATGAACTAAAAGCCTCTTTTGTTTCATTTCTGCTCTGATGATGTTTGTTTTTAATATTATTGTTAATATTGTTGCTTTAAATCAATAAATTCTTAATTTTTAAATCATGATTGTTGTTCATTTGACTGCTCCGCACTCTGGGCTCCAACCTGGACCATCGCACTGCCTGGTCACTACCTGGTCACTACCTGGTCACTGTCTGGTCACTACCTGGTCACTACCTGGTCACTACCTGGTCACTGCCTGGTCACTACCTGGTCACTACCTGGTCACTGTCTGGTCACTGTCTGGTCACTACCTGGTCACTACCTGGTCACTGCCTGGTCACTGCCTGGTCACTGCCTGGTCACTGCCTGGTCACTACCTGGTCACTACCTGGTCACTGCCTGGTCACTGCCTGGTCACTACCTGGTCACTGCCTGGTCACTGCCTGGTCACTACCTGGTCACTGCCTGGTCACTACCTGGTCACTACCTGGTCACTGCCTGGTCACTGCCTGGTCACTACCTGGTCACTGCCTGGTCACTGCCTGGTCACTGTCTGGTCACTGTCTGGTCACTACCTGGTCACTGTCTGGTCACTGCCTGGTCACTACCTGGTCACTACCTGGTCACTGCCTGGTCACTACCTGGTCACTACCTGGTCACTGCCTGGTCACTACCTGGTCACTGTCTGGTCACTGCCTGGTCACTGTCTGGTCACTACCTGGTCACTACCTGGTCACTGCCTGGTCACTACCTGGTCACTGCCTGGTCACTGCCTGGTCACTGTCTGGTCACTGTCTGGTCACTACCTGGTCACTACCTGGTCACTGCCTGGTCACTACCTGGTCACTGTCTGGTCACTACCTGGTCACTACCTGGTCACTGCCTGGTCACTACCTGGTCACTGCCTGGTCACTGCCTGGTCACTGTCTGGTCACTGTCTGGTCACTACCTGGTCACTACCTGGTCACTGCCTGGTCACTGCCTGGTCACTACCTGGTCACTGCCTGGTCAACCAGTGGAACCAGTTCCTCTCACTGGGAAAACTTTAGCTTGAAATGCTGGGAATCAGGGCAGGAACATTTCTGAATTAAAGTCCATCTAGAGCTGAAATTAGAAAATGATCTGAAAGATTAAATCAGAAAGTAAAGCTCACGTGAAGCCGTAAAGCTCACGTGAAGCCGTAAAGCTCACGTGAAGCCGTAAAGCTCACGTGAAGCCGTTCCTCTCAGAAACGAATCAACTGGTGTTGGTTCTGATGGTTCTGGCTTCAGGACATGGAAGCCTCAACTTCAGGCCCATTGAACAGAATCTCCATTCCACGGAGGAGATCAGGCTGAGGTTCTGTTGAGGTTCTGGAAGTCCAGAAAACAATAAAACACACATGAGTATTTAATACCTTTCAATCAGAACTTTAATGCGCAGAATCTACATTTTTGGGGGGTTGGAGGTTAAACTGAACATGTAGTTTGGCTGAGTGTCCGGCAGGGGGTGGCGGAGCGCTCAAAGCGGAGAACTTCACCGAGCGAAGAAGAAGCAGCAGCTGCATCAGTTCCGGTGTCCTTGTGTTAGAATCGCGCTACCTGACGGGTCCACTAAGATGTTCAGAACCATGAATGTGAGTAGATTTGACTGGTTATTAACCTTCCGGCTTCTGGCGCCCATTTAGTTCTGACCAGTTGGATTAAAGCGGCTCAACTCAACGGCTAGTTTTAGCTTCACTTAGCTAGCCGGGGTCAGAGAGCTTCCGGACCGGCTCTAGCTGTAACAGAACCTCCTGTCAGCCTCGAACTGGTTCTGATTCTGGCCATGAACCCGGTCAAGAGGAAGTTTATCAAAATGTTGTAGCGGGTGTGTGTCTGAGTGAGTTTGACCGGTGTCCGGGTGCGTTTCCCAGGCCGTCCAGCAGATGGCGCGGCGCAGCATCTGCAGCTCTGCCCGCCGGCAGGTGGAGAACAAGGTTCCCCAGAAGCAGAAGGTGTTCCAGGTGAGCATACACCCCCACACACACCTTCATGCGTCCAGGTCCACCTTCACACACCGCTGACGTCACGCTGGGTCAGAGGTCACGCTCCAGGAAGCTAAATGAAGGTCAAATTATTGATCTGCTCAGCGGTTCTGCTGGTTTTCTGTCTTCTTTGGATCATTTATCCCCCAGAACCGAACAGAACCTCTTAATTTAATAAAGAACTGAAGGTTATTGATGATAACCCAGAACTTTTGGGGGTTTTTCAGAACCAAACCCAGTTTAGATCAGTTAAGGTGTCGACTGAAGAACTTCAACAACTGAACCAACATAAAGCTGACAGTTTTAGAGAAGAAGAAGAAGAAGACAGAACCTGTGGGTTCAAAGCAGAGAAGAAACTTCAGAACCTTTTGGGTTCTGCTGAATAAACGAGAAGTTGTAAATGTGTTCATGTGAAGTATGGTTAAAGAGTACAAATGGCCCCCTGTGATGACGTCATAGGAGCGTCAGAGCTGAGGACTGATTGTTGTCATGACGCCATGATGGAAGTTTGTTGAATCACTTTGACTCAAATCGACTCTGTTACAGAATAAAACAAGAATAAAGTTACAACGTTCTAAAATAATTCCTCCACAAAATAACGACTGGAAATAACTGTTGAGCATCTTGTGGAGTTTCTGGCAGCAGTTTTAGAAATGATGAATGTTTTAACCCGTCAGGTCCAACAGAACCAGAACCATCGAAGCTTTTCATTAAAATCACATTTTTCTCATCATTTAACAGGAGAAATATCTGGAATGTTTTTATTACATGACCTTTGATCTCTGGTCCCGTTGGTCCATGTCTAACCCGTTTGCTGACCCGGCTGCAGGTTCTGACCCGGTTTCTCTGATGGTTCTGTTGCAGGAGGATAACGGGATGCCGGTCCATTTGAAGGGCGGCAGCAGCGACGCCCTGCTGTACCGGGCCACCATGGCGCTGACCGTCCTGGGTGAGAAAAGTTCTGATCGATCCAGTCCAGAGGTCCGGTCCGGTTCTGTTCTGACGCTCCGATTCTCCCTGCAGGAGTCGGCTTCACGCTGTACGAACTGGTCAAGGCGTCGTTCCCTCAGAAGAAGGACTGACTCCGGTCCAGATCGGTGTTCTGGTTCCAGCCGGGCCCATTTGTATAGAGATGATATCCTAGAATCAGAACCGACCCGTTTCCTGCTCTCTGTGTTCTTGTTTAATGTTCTTGGAGCGATAACTTGATATTTCTGTTCACTTTAGGATCAATAAACACAAAATACTTCTGATGACCCAGAACCGCGGATCCGACCCGTTTGTTCCAGAACCAGAGCGGTCCACACACCTTTAACACTTCAATCATGTCTAAGCTTAAAATTCTGTTAAAAGCTGAATTCATTTCTGTCAGTGATTCTGGAGAATAAGAACAAAATGGGTTTTAATTTTCCCATAATTTTTTTTATTATTGTTATTTTTCAACCTTATTTATGCAAATATGACAAATAATGTTTAGGAAATGTAAAGATGCTAAGCTACAGGCTCCCAGCTGCAACATTTTTAAAAAAATTACATTTTTAATGGACCTGACCCAGAACGCTGTCATCACCATCTGACAAAATAAATATAAAATAATTTTTAATGACCTTATTAGTGATATTTTTACTCATTTTACAGACAAAATGCTTCTCAAGAAACAAAATAAATATTTAAAATAAACATAAAGTCCATCTGACGGATTGACCCAGAACTGAAGGTGACAAACTGGTGAGTAAAATGAAAAACTTGGTCCATGTGAAGTAACGCAATTTATGTAAAATACATTAAAATGAATTAATTGCACATTTAAGAGAGATTTGACAACAATTTCACTGAAAGAGTCAGAAAAACTGATGGAGTTGACGAAAAGCTAAGCTACCTCCGTTTATATGACGTTATTCTGAAGGAGGCCATGTTGTAGCTCATCAGGTCCATGAAATCTTTACATTTTACCAAAATTAAGCTTTTATTTCACAAAATGTCATCAAAGTTTTGTAAATAGTCAGTTATGGTGTTGACACATCATGGTTGTGATGAACAACTTAGGAATAAAAAGAAGAAAAAACTAAATAACTTAAGCTAACCGGAGCTAACTAGCCCTCCTAGCAAAGGAAGAAACAGGAAGCGGTCATGGGGTCCTCAGAAGTTCTGGTGCCCCAATAATGCCTGATTTTTTTTTACATTCTTTTCATTTCTGACGGTGTTGACAACTACGGACAAATTTCAATGAAGTTGGAAAATATATAATTCAATTTATTGATAATTTTATAATTATTCATATGAATACTTATACTTAATTGTTATAATATATAATTTTAGTATTTCTTTAATTGTTTTAAACTATTATAATGTATTGAGTTCTGCTCCTGGACGAGGGATTTTACAGGCATCATCCACCGACTACAATGTTTAAAATAAAATATATTCATCAAATACCTGGAGAATATACATTGTTGTGATCACATGACCCAGGTTAGTTTAGTCAGATATTTGAAAAAATTATACTTTGTGTATATTTTATTCACATTGTGTGCTTTATGCACAGGACCTGATTATTCTCAAGAATCCCTGTCTGTATATTTTTCTGTTGCAGCAAATCATGATTCTACTAAAAGGGGCGGGGCTTATGCGGTTAGAAACAAGCTGATTGGTCCGCAGGTTGACCAACCAGATGACAGGAGGAGTCAAAATATTTAAATAATGACATCATTCGTTTTTCCTTTTCAAGCACTTTATTTTTTTGTGTAAATTTTGTTGCGTAAAACATTTTTTAATTAACATTTTGTTTAGAATATTTATTAAATATTTAATCTGATTTTTTATTAAAATTTCAGCAAATAACTTCAGGGGGAAAAATTGTTTTGAAAAAATAAAATTTCAACAAAAACAAAGAGCTGCATAAATATCCAGCTCTTCACATGACGGGCCTCGCTGCTGCAGCGCCACCTGCTGGAAAACATCAGCGCTGCTGGAGCGGCCGGCCGCCGCCAGGGGGCGCCGCAGGCCGCGCACATTCCTCCTGCCTCAAGCTGTTAGCTCCGATTAAAACGTCAAAATGCGGCCAGACAGCAGTGATGACGTCATGTTTAATACCTCCCAGCATGTTCTGGTTCCGATCCAGCTGCAATAGAACCAGGTCTCAACTCATTAACACACGAACATCTGCAGACATTTATTATTCTGACTGAAATGAGTTCTGGATGTTTGAAACCTGCAGATGATCCAGAAAGACGCGTAAAAACGGGAAAACTTTCCCAGTTTTCCAGACAGTTTTCCAGACAGTTTTCCAGACAGTCTTCCAGACAGTCTTCTGCTCCTTCCCTTCCCGGCATGCTGCGCCGCCGTCTCCATCTGCAGCCGCGCGCTCCTCCATCATTGGAAAGGAATGCAGAAATATGGAAAAGTTTCCGTGCGCGTGCCAGCCCTCAGAGTTACGCACCACTTTCTGGCCCGGCTGTGTCGTAAGCGCTGGGAGTGCTGGGAGTGCTGGGAGCAGCCCCCCTGTTAAGTAGCGGGCCGCGTGGAAACCCTCCCCACTTGGAAGAGGCTCCCCGACGCGTCTGGGAAGCCACAGAACCCACGGAGACCCCGAACCGGACCGGACCGGACCAGCCCGAGGCTTTCCTCCCGTTTCCAGAGCAGAACCAGCAGCTTCCCGCGCAGGTCGGTCCGGTTTCTGCTTCGTTTGGAGAAACATTTTCTGCTGCTTAGCGCGCGGAGCAGGTTTTGGCACCGCGGTGCGTAATTGCGCACCGCGGTGCCAAAACCTGCTCCACCTTTTTCCTCACCAGTGGAAACATCTCCTCTGTTCGCAGTGAAAACAGGAAAAGCAGGAGTTAAACTGCGTTTGTGTCTGATAGTTGTGCATCAGAACCGAACCGAACCGGACCGGACCGGACCGGACCGGGGGAAAGAGCGCAGAGTTTCTCCAGCTGCTTCCTCACTTGATGAATGTTAGATTTGTGATTTAATGTTTAAACGTGTTTTTCTTTTCGGTTAATCGGTTCTTTGTCAGGTTTCCTCTCTGACCTTCATCATCTTCTCCTCGCAGCTCGTCGCATGCTGAGCTGAGGAAGAGGAGCCGAAGATGAAGAGCGTCCTGCTGCTGCTGCTGCTGCTGGCCGCCTCCCGGGCCCAGGACCAAGGTAAAGCTTCATCATCATCTTCCTCCTCCTCCTGCTTTCCTTCCTCCTCCTCCTCCTCCTCCTCTCTGCTCCAGCAGTAAATCCTGAATAAACTCTGAGAACCAAAACGCGTGTTTGTGATTTGATTTGTTGGATTATTTTCTGTCCGCAGTTTCGCTTCTTTTTGCAGGAATCTGAAAAATGTGTCAGATTTATGACGCAGCTTTCAGACCAGATGTTGCCGCTAAATCATGACTTCAGCGCCGTTCAAAACCATAAATCACCGGAGAATATCACACACTTTATTACATTATAAAGGACAGAATTTGTTTTCTGTTTCTGCGGCTTTGTGTCAGATGCAGTTCGTTCCTGTCCCAGCAGGAGGCGCTCTAGCCTAAACTCTAACTATTGTAAATGTTCAGTGAACCAGGAGCGAAGGCCCCTTGGATCCAGGGGGCCAAGGTTCCTCCAGCGTCTCTCCTCCTCACTGAACGGAAAAGACTAGATATGATTCCAGCTTATTTTCCTGGATCTGCTCTGAGGTCAGAGGTCAGAGCCTCTCCTGCAAGGGGCCCCAAAGGGCCCCGCGCCGCTTCCGGGGTCACGAAGAGGCCAACCGCTCTGGAACAGGAGAAGCTCCAGGTTGTGTGTGTGTGTGTGTGTGTGTGCGTGTGTGTGTGTGTGTGTGTGTGTGTGTGCGTGAGGCTCGGCGTGTGTGTGCGTGTGTGTGCGTGTGTGTGTGCGTGTATGTGTATGTGTGTGCGTGTGTGTGTGCGTGTGTGTGTGTGTGTGCGTGAGGCTCGGCGTGTGTGTGTAGGTGTTCATGCGTAGCTATCCAACGGGGACATGTGTGTCATTTTACACTCACCAACAGGGGACTCACCGTTGAAGAGGGACATTTTCTAGGTCCCCCCTTGGAAATGACCCTGTTTTGGGGTCAGGGGTCACAGTTAGGATTAAGGTGTGAATTGACTTTTGGTTAGGGTTAGTATGTGATTGTTAGGGTTAGTATGTGATGGTTAGGGTTAGTATGTGATGGTTAGGGTTAGTATGTGATGGTTAGGGTTAGGAAAAGGGGTAAGGTTTCGGCTGTAGAAATGAATGGAAGTCAATGGAATGTCCCCTGTTGGATGGCTGCGTACGACTGTGCGTGAGGCTCGGTGTGAGCGTGTGGAGACGGATTCCCCCGGTAGTTTCTGGACCCGTCGAGAAGCGGAAGGCCCCGGGCCCCCCGCCATCCCCCGCCGCCCCAGGGACGGACCCCCCAGGTTGGTGGCCCTCCAGCTCTGATGTTCTGTGGTCTTCCGGTCAAGCCGCGGCTCGGCCTCCGGGTCTCGGCTTCACGATGATATTTCACGGTGATTCTCTTCACAAACCCTCTGACCGGTTGGTGGTTTAGGCTCTTCTCTGCTCTCTAGCTAGAACCAGAACCAGAACCAGCTGCTCGGGTTCATCCAGATCAGGTTCTTCTTTATCCAGGTCCAGTGAACGTTTAGTCGGTTCATGGAGTCAGAACCGTTTGTCCTGCTTAGAGAAGGTCAGTTCCTCTGGATGCGTCTGTTTGCATGAAGCTTTAATCCAGATGACATGAAGCTAGTTAGCTAGTTAGTTAGCTAGTTAGTTAGCTAGTTAGTTAGCTAGATAGTTAGCTAGTTAGGCGTCGGCAGCTCCGCTCACCCCAACCTGAAGAGGATCATGGTGAAATATTGAGGTCCATTGGTCCTCTGTCCACTCGTCCCCTGTCCACTCGTCCTCTGTCCACTCGTCCCCCTGTCCACTCGTCCTCTGTACACGGACACTTTCTTTTTGTGCTCCAAGTTGTCCAAAGCAACTTTCCGTGTACCTGCATGTCGTCCTGCTGCTCTGGTTCCTCTGCTGAGAACTTTGGTTCTTAAACTGAATTCACCGAATCATTGGCCACTTTATTAGGTACACCTGTAGACCAAACGGTCAGTCGGCCAATCAGACGGCAGAGGGTCTGCCGGTGAAGATGGCGACCGGAACCGGACCTGATTTCTGGACCTTCACACGTCTCTCCAGTTGGCAGGTCTTCATCCAGCAGAGAACCTTTGGGATGCGGTGGATCCTGAGGTTCTGGCCGATTGAGTCCAATCGGGTCGTAACAAGGTGGCCCTGATAAAGTGTCTGGTTGGTGGCGGGAGAATCTGGGCGGTTCTGGTGTTTGTGGTGAAGCAGTTTAAGATCCTGTGGAGCAGAAGGAGAAAAGACGCAGCGGGTCAGACGAACTGCTGCGTCTTTTAGGTTTGTAATGGAGGCGACAGAAGAGACCCAGGTCACCGACCCATTGCATAATCAGCCCTGATCGGTTCGTCTGGTCGATCCGACCCAGGAACTGGACAGAGGTCAGGGAGCGTCCGCTGGCGCCGCCGCATGGTGGGAAGGAAAACGTTCAGCAGCCTGAGGCACTGAGTGACTCTGGAAAGGGAAGGAATTTCAGTTCAACATCATACTATCACCGTTTTGTTCACTCATGTCGAAATGTCACGTCTCAAGCTAAACATGTAGCGTGAAGCTAAATTAGTTAGCATGTAAACATGTAGTTAGCATGTAAACATGCAGTTAGCATGTTAAACATGTAGTTAGCTTATTAAACATGTAGTTAGCATGTTAAACATGTAGTTAGCGTGTTAAACATGTAGTTAGCTTATTAAACATGTAGTTAGCATGTAAACATGTAGTTGGCATGTAAACATGTAGTTAGCTTGTTAAGCATGTAGTTAACATGTTAAACATGTAAGCTTATTAAACATGTAGTTAGCATGTAGTTAGCTTGTTAAACAGGTAGTTAGCTTGTTAAACATGTAGTTAGCATGTAAACATATAGTTAGCTTGTTAAACATGTAGTTAGCTTATTAGACATGTAGTTAGCTTGTTAAACATGTAGTTAGCTTGTTAAACATGTAGTTAGCATGTAAACATGTAGTTAGCTTGTTAAATATGTAGTTAGCATCTAAACATGTAGTTAGCATGTTAAACATGTAGTTAGCTTATTAAACATGTAGCTGGCATGTTAAACATGTAGTTAGCATGTTAAACATGTAGTAAGCATGTAAACATATAGTTAGCTTGTTAAACATGTAGTTAGCTTATTAGACATGTAGTTAGCTTATTAAACATGTAGTTAGCATGTTAAACATGTAGTAAGCATGTAAACATATAGTTAGCTTGTTAAACATGTAGTTAGCTTATTAGACATGTAGTTAGCATATTAAACATGTAGTTAGCATGTAAACATGTAATTAGCTTGTTAAACATGTAGTTAGCTCATTGAACATGTAGTTAGCATGTAGTTAGCAATCTGTGACATGTTTACATGAATGAATAACTTGGAGATAATGTGACTTTAAAAAATAAGCCTCCATTTTTTTCTCTTGATCGAGTTAATAACCCAAATTATTTCTGCTGTTTTTGAGCTGAACTCGTGTGAACTGGGTTTATTTCTGCTGCTGGGTGTGATGGTTCCTGTCCGGTCCAGTTTCACAGTAGCATCGCTCACTAGGTTCCCATCAGCACCACCAGCTCCACTTATTTCAGCTTCACTGGTTTTTCTTTCAAAGTTTGGGTAGAAACACCTGATTTTGATTTCAGTTGGAGCCTTAGAACCATAAGCTGTTGTTGTTTTCTAATAATCCATTAGAGATAAAATAAATAAAACAATTCAGGAAAAAAATCAACAATAAATAATTCCTTGCAGTTTCATTAATGAGATGTTTTAAAGTCTAAATTCATTGATTTACTTTTATCGGTTGAAGAACTGAGATCAACTTTGTTCAGATTCAGGTTTTCAGTCACTGTTTCCTTCCTGGTCAGATCCTGAACTCTCCCAGTGTTCCCAGTGTTCCCAGTGTTCCCAGTGTTCCCAGAACAGAACCACCTCTGGGTTTGGTTCTTCTTCTTGTCGTCTCTCTGTCTGTTCGTCTGTTTCCTCCAACAGTGAGCTGCTCTGACTTCCTCCAGGAAGCGTTGACTGTTGGCCGCCCTTCAGATTATCCGCGTGCCTCTGAGCCGCAGCGCTAACCGCTAACCGCTAACGTTTTGTCTCCACAGTGGACGCGCCGAGCGATTTAAGGTTTAAGATTTTAAATGAGAACACGGTTCAGATGATCTGGAGTCGGCCGCTCAGCAGGATACAGGGCTACAGGATACACGTGACCTCTGACTCAGGTAGGAGCTCCTGATGATGTAACGATGACATCACTGCATGCCTGAGCAGATCATGTGACCTTCATCACATCTCTGAGACTTTCTGCTATAAAACTCATCAAACGAAGCTCAGTAGCGGACACTGCTAGCTAAAAAGTATTGTTTTATGTGTGTTTAGCAGGTTAGCATTAGCTTCTGCTAATTTTTTATATGTGTTTATTGCTGGTTTCCATTGTGTTTTTATGTGTCTAGCATTAGCATGGCTAAGATTCTTGCTTAGTGAATTAGTGGTTAGTGAAGCTAACGTTTTGGCTAGCTGTGCCCATCGCTGTCAGTAACTGCTGCTGATTTTAGTGCAAACACATAAAATCTCCATTACAACCAGGGCGGCCATTTTGAAAAATATTCACAAAACAAAAAAGAAACAAGGTCAAAAATAAAATATGTAATTTATGAGTTGACACCAAACACATTAATATTTTACTGCAAAATTTATTTTCTATGGCAGCCATCTTGAAAAATACAAAAATTATCAGTAAATACAAGTTTAGTGAGTTTGATCATTTATGATGTCACACCAAAAATATTAATCTGGGAATTCTATTGGCACATTTGTATTGACAACCATCTTTAAAAATGGCAGCCATTTTGAATCTTTCAGAACAGACCCTTCCTGTTGGCCAGCTAGCAGCTGGTCTGCTGTGAAGCACGGTGGTGGCAGCATTATGCTGTGGGCTCTGCCCCAAAGCCATCTGAGCGTCTGGCTGCCTGTAGAGCCTGAAGGGTCCGATAAGCTCTGGAAAGTTTTCTTGGCGCTGCGTGGAAACGTTTGAGGGAAAACATGAACCCACCGTGAGACGGAGATGAAAAACAACATTCCTGTAAATGTCTTCCATCCGTTTGTCATCCAGCCTTCAGCTCCTAATCCAGGACTCGTCTCCTCTCTACCTGGAGGCAGGAGATGTTTTCCTGCAGCAGTTACCAACCATTTCATGCCAGATTTGAGAGCATTAAGGAGTTAAAGCTTTAATGTGGAAAGTTTTCATTAAACTGTTGTTTCCTCGGCTCCTCCAGCGCTGCAGGTCAGCACTTGGAGTCGGCTTTGACTCTCGGAGAGATGAAGTCATGTCATAGTTTCCTAATGGCTTCCTTCTGACTCTGCTTTGTTGCAGGCGAAGCGGCGAGACAGCTTTCTCTGCCTGCCTCTGCGACTAAGACGTCCATCTCAGAGCTGCGTCCTGATGTGGACTATGTGGTCACCATGGTGGCGTTCGCCGGGCCCCAGCAGAGTCTGCCCGTCTCTGGCCAGCTCACACGTGAGTCACCCAGCGGAAAGCTGAGCGCCGTCCAGCCGAGCTCCAGCAGCCGGTCGCTCCGACAGCAGTAACTGGGAGACATAACAGGAAGATGGCTGATGAGTCAGCCTGGATTCTGGTTTAAACACAAACTTTGTCTTTATTTTAGACAAAGTGCCAAAGCTCAGGTTTTATTACTAAACGGTTTTAGGAGAAAGTTAATTCCCTCTGATCAGGCCAGTAAAAACTCTAAGGTAATAAATGTATTTATTATGTGTTATACAGATACTAGCCACATGCGGTTTAGTAAATATTCACCCAGTTGAACCTGATCGTCACGCATACAGCAGATGAACGTATCTAACTTTTTCTCTATTGTGACAAAACCCACTGACTGAGGCCCCAGTAACTTATAATAACTGAAATTAAGTTAAATTGCTCCATTTAAATTACATCACTTCACCCGCTGCTGTCTGAACTCAGCTTCACAAACTCCTCCTGGTCGCATCTGCAGCGAAACCTGCTGGTTCATCGTCAGCTGGATCTATTTTTTACCGCTTTTACCAGGATTCATTTATTTATTTTAGTTTTTTGTGGTTTCGCTTCCCTGAAACGGACAGATGCTCCGTCTGCCGCTCTCCTTCTGGAGCGCAGCGTCTTCAGCTCCATCTGTTAGAACCTCAGTGAGCGTTAAGTTTAACCCTTTGCAGCGGCGGCCATCTTTTATTTCCTCCAGATAATCTGGATCAGCTCAACGCTGCATGTCTTTAGTTTCCTCTGGTCTGTGATGGAGACGCGAGTTCAACGCCGTTTCTACCAAAGGTTTCTAACGCTCCTCCTGACCAGACGCTCCGAACCGTCCGGTCCGTAACGCCTCAACACGCCGTCCGCTCCGGTCAGAAACACGCATTTAGTTCAGAGACCATGAGAAGATATTCAGAAAGGACCTTTGATTGATTTTAGTTGCCTCTGCATGAACGATTTGCATAAAGTCTGTAATGTTTCCTCATGTGAACCAGTCAGGGGTGTTAATTATAACCTGTCTAAATGACCAACGGCTTTAAATTTTCACGTATTTTAAACAAATAACCGGTCAAATGCGTAAAATATTCCGTTAATTCAACCTCTGGTATTATATATAATTCCTAAAACTGTTGTTTTTATGCCAGACCCATTGCAGGGGCCCTGGGCCCCTCTGGCCCCCCTTTAGTTTGTCACTTATGTTCACACAGTGAGAAGCTAAAACAGAGGAATCAGTTTGACTGATTTCAGTTGTTCTTAACCAACGAGAACAAACTGAGCGATGTTTGTTTACTGAATGTTAGTAAGACAGTCGAACATTCCTGATCCGAGGAATGTTCGACTGTTCCTGATCCGAGGAATGTTCGACTGTTCCTGATCCGAGGAATGTTCGACTGTTCCTGATCCGAGGAATGTTCGACTGTTCCTGATCCGAGCCGGAAAACTCCAGGAGAAGAATTTGAACCATCTGATTCCAGGCAGACGTTAAATGAATGTAAATGGTTTTTAGAGCCAGTGGTGTTAAAGTTAACGGCGCTGGAAAAGCCCCAGTTCCTCCTCCATGCTCCAGTTCAGGTCAGCTCTGGTCCCAGTTTGCTGCTGGAACATGGAGGCTGAACTCTGTGATCTGTTTCTCTTCCAGTCGAGTCGAGCAGCAGCTCCAGAGGAACCAGGAAACCCGATTCCTCCGATCCAGTCAGTAAGTTCTGATCCGCTTCCTGCTTTACAGCAGAGCCACTCAGCAGCCCAACGTCTAAACAAATGAAGAATAAATATTCACAACACTCTATTTCTAGCTGTAGCATATCTGAAGCTAGTTAGCCATTAGCTCTAATCAGAACCTGGATTAGTTTACAATCTGAACCATTTCAACAGCAGGTTAGCAGTTAGCAAAGTCAGCTAACTACAGAGAGCTAAGGGATGCTGACAGTTTAGCCGACTAACCTACCCGGC
This sequence comes from Poecilia reticulata, assembly GCF_904066995.2. Lineage (NCBI taxonomy): Eukaryota > Metazoa > Chordata > Actinopteri > Cyprinodontiformes > Poeciliidae > Poecilia > Poecilia reticulata. The sequence goes on along the minus strand of NC_088850.1, from coordinate 651,337 downwards.
TAACTACCAGAATAACATTTATCAAAGTCTGCTTAAACTGTTAGCAGCTAGCTCTTTAGTTAGCCTTAAGCTAACCATGTTTGCACCTTTAAATTAACAATAACCAACAAAACATTTACTTTTAGCGGTTGATCTAACTAGCGTGTTTTCAGAAATTAGACTATTTACTAGTATTTTGTTGCTATTCTAGTTAGCTAGCTAGCCAGGTAATGATGTTGTACTTACTAGTTTAGGTGACCTAACAAGCTAACTGCCAGACGTTGCCTTTTTAATCATTAAACTTTTTTTAGACACTTAAAGCTGTTAGAGACAACATAGCAAATTGTTTAGCTAACCAAACAAACTAACTACCAGAACTGCTGTTGTACTGGTTTAGCTGACTGATCTAACCAGCTAATTAATAATAAAATAACAAGAACATAATAATGTATCAATGCCAGTTGAAATCTTGGTTCTGTTAGCAGCTACCAGCTAACTGACTTTAACATGCGTTTAGCTTTTAGCAGGAGACGAAGCTGTTGAGCTGGTTTAGCTAGCTGACCTAATTAGCTCAGAACCTTTTTTCTTTAACCATGGAGCAAACCTGATGTTACTTTAATATTCAGTTCCTGTCGCTGCAGGAGGAACCACAGCAGAAGGAAATTGGTTTCATGCTAGCTTCAGGCTAACGGTAGCACAAGGCGGTTCCCAACAAACTGGACCCAACTGTACAGTAATATTCCTGATTGGACCCAACAGAACTCAAATGTTCTTGGTCATCAGAGACGGTTTTCTGCCAACCAGTGGTGCCAGTTTCTGAATCAGCTGCAGGCGCTCACGGCGGGGTCATAGGTCAGGATTGAGGCTGTTGTTGGAGTCCAGCTCTGACGCCCTGGTGGAAATGGAAACCATTACAGATCTGCTGGTTTATAGGAACGTTGCTGCTGCTGCTGCCTCTGTGGGCCCAGATCTGCTAACGATGACGACTTTGGGCTGAATTTTCCCACTTTTCACCAGAGGAAAGTCAGAAAGAAACTTCCAGAAGGCCGAGCAGCTGGTTAACTGCAACAGGCTGATCTAATGTGCAGCGCGAGCCAAGCCTTGTGAAACCCTGACGCAGAAACACCATGATTTAGAAAACCAGTAAACGTGCAACGCCTCCTGCTGCAGCTCCTATTAAACTCCTCCTGCTGCAGCTCCTATTAAACTCCTCCTGCTGCAGCTCCTATTAAACTCCTCCTGCTGCAGCTCCTTATTAAACTCCTCCTGCTGCAGCTCCTATTAAACGCCTCCTGCTGCAGCTCCTATTAAACTCCTCCTGCTGCAGCTCCTATTAAACTCCTCCTGCTGCAGCTCCTTATTAAACGCCTCCTGCTGCAGCTCCTTATTAAACTCCTCCTGCTGCAGCTCCTTATTAAACGCCTCCTGCTGCAGCTCCTATTAAACTCCTCCTGCTGCAGCTCCTATTAAACGCCTCCTGCTGCAGCTCCTTATTAAACGCCTCCTGCTGCAGCTCCTATTAAACTCCTCCTGCTGCAGCTCCTATTAAACTCCTCCTGCTGCAGCTCCTTATTTAACGCCTCCTGCTGCAGCTCCTTATTAGACTCCTGCTGCTGCAGCTCCTTATTAAACTCCTCCTGCTGCAGCTCCTTATTAAACGCCTCCTGCTGCAGCTCCTATTAAACGCCTCCTGCTGCAGCTCCTATTAAACTCCTCCTGCTGCAGCTCCTTATTAAACGCCTCCTGCTGCAGCTCCTATTAAACTCCTCCTGCTGCAGCTCCTATTAAACGCCTCCTGCTGCAGCTCCTTATTAAACGCCTCCTGCTGCAGCTCCTATTAAACTCCTCCTGCTGCAGCTCCTATTAAACTCCTCCTGCTGCAGCTCCTATTAAACTCCTCCTGCTGCAGCTCCTTATTAAACGCCTCCTGCTGCAGCTCCTTATTAGACTCCTCCTGCTGCAGCTCCTTATTAAACTCCTCCTGCTGCAGCTCCTATTAAACTCCTCCTGCTGCAGCTCCTTATTAAACGCCTCCTGCTGCAGCTCCTTATTAAACTCCTCCTGCTGCAGCTCCTTATTAAACGCCTCCTGCTGCAGCTCCTTATTAAACGCCTCCTGCTGCAGCTCCTATTAAACTCCTCCTGCTGCAGCTCCTATTAAACGCCTCCTGCTGCAGCTCCTTATTAGACTCCTCCTGCTGCAGCTCCTATTAAACTCCTCCTGCTGCAGCTCCTTATTAAACTCCTCCTGCTGCAGCTCCTATTAAACTCCTCCTGCTGCAGCTCCTATTAAACGCCTCCTGCTGCAGCTCCTTATTAAACGCCTCCTGCTGCAGCTCCTATTAAACTCCTCCTGCTGCAGCTCCTTATTAAACGCCTCCTGCTGCAGCTCCTATTAAACTCCTCCTGCTGCAGCTCCTTATTAAACTCCTCCTGCTGCAGCTCCTATTAAACTCCTCCTGCTGCAGCTCCTTATTAAACTCCTCCTGCTGCAGCTCCTATTAAACTCCTCCTGCTGCAGCTCCTATTAAACGCCTCCTGCTGCAGCTCCTTATTAAACGCCTCCTGCTGCAGCTCCTATTAAACTCCTCCTGCTGCAGCTCCTATTAAACTCCTCCTGCTGCAGCTCCTATTAAACGCCTCCTGCTGCAGCTCCTTATTTAACGCCTCCTGCTGCAGCTCCTTATTTAACGCCTCCTGCTGCAGCTCCTATTAAACGCCTCTTGCTGCAGCTCCTATTAAACTCCTCCTGCTGCAGCTCCTTATTAAACGCCTCCTGCTGCAGCTCCTATTAAACTCCTCCTGCTGCAGCTCCTTATTAAACGCCTCCTGCTGCAGCTCCTATTAAACTCCTCCTGCTGCAGCTCCTTATTAAACGCCTCCTGCTGCAGCTCCTTATTAAACTCCTCCTGCTGCAGCTCCTATTAAACGCCTCCTGCTGCAGCTCCTTATTTAACGCCTCCTGCTGCAGCTCCTTATTTAACGCCTCCTGCTGCAGCTCCTTATTAGACTCCTCCTGCTGCAGCTCCTTATTAAACTCCTCCTGCTGCAGCTCCTTATTAAACTCCTCCTGCTGCAGCTCCTATTAAACTCCTCCTGCTGCAGCTCCTATTAAACTCCTCCTGCTGCAGCTCCTATTAAACTCCTCCTGCTGCAGCTCCTATTAAACTCCTCCTGCTGCAGCTCCTATTAAACTCCTCCTGCTGCAGCTCCTATTAAACTCCTCCTGCTGCAGCTCCTATTAAACTCCTCCTGCTGCAGCTCCTATTAAACTCCTCCTGCTGCAGCTCCTATTAAACTCCTCCTGCTGCAGCTCCTATTAAACTCCTCCTGCTGCAGCTCCTATTAAACTCCTCCTGCTGCAGCTCCTATTAAACTCCTCCTGCTGCAGCTCCTATTAAACTCCTCCTGCTGCAGCTCCTATTAAACTCCTCCTGCTGCAGCTCCTATTAAACTCCTCCTGCTGCAGCTCCTATTAAACTCCTCCTGCTGCAGCTCCTATTAAACTCCTCCTGCTGCAGCTCCTATTAAACTCCTCCTGCTGCAGCTCCTTATTAAACTCCTCCTGCTGCAGCTCCTATTAAACTCCTCCTGCTGCAGCTCCTATTAAACTCCTCCTGCTGCAGCTCCTATTAAACTCCTCCTGCTGCAGCTCCTATTAAACGCCTCCTGCTGCAGCTCCTATTAAACTCCTCCTGCTGCAGCTCCTATTAAACTCCTCCTGCTGCAGCTCCTTATTAAACTCCTCCTGCTGCAGCTCCTATTAAACTCCTCCTGCTGCAGCTCCTATTAAACTCCTCCTGCTGCAGCTCCTATTAAACTCCTCCTGCTGCAGCTCCTTATTAAACTCCTCCTGCTGCAGCTCCTTATTAAACTCCTCCTGCTGCAGCTCCTATTAAACTCCTCCTGCTGCAGCTCCTTATTAAACTCCTCCTGCTGCAGCTCCTATTAAACTCCTCCTGCTGCAGCTCCTATTAAACGCCTCCTGCTGCAGCTCCTTATTAAACTCCTCCTGCTGCAGCTCCTTATTAGACTCCTCCTGCTGCAGCTCCTTATTAAACTCCTCCTGCTGCAGCTCCTATTAAACTCCTCCTGCTGCAGCTCCTTATTAAACTCCTCCTGCTGCAGCTCCTATTAAACTCCTCCTGCTGCAGCTCCTATTAAACTCCTCCTGCTGCAGCTCCTATTAAACTCCTCCTGCTGCAGCTCCTATTAAACGCCTCCTGCTGCAGCTCCTTATTAAACTCCTCCTGCTGCAGCTCCTTATTAAACTCCTCCTGCTGCAGCTCCTATTAAACTCCTCCTGCTGCAGCTCCTTATTAAACTCCTCCTGCTGCAGCTCCTATTAAACTCCTCCTGCTGCAGCTCCTATTAAACTCCTCCTGCTGCAGCTCCTATTAAACTCCTCCTGCTGCAGCTCCTATTAAACTCCTCCTGCTGCAGCTCCTTATTAAACTCCTCCTGCTGCAGCTCCTATTAAACTCCTCCTGCTGCAGCTCCTATTAAACTCCTCCTGCTGCAGCTCCTATTAAACTCCTCCTGCTGCAGCTCCTTATTAAACTCCTCCTGCTGCAGCTCCTTATTAAACTCCTCCTGCTGCAGCTCCTATTAAACTCCTCCTGCTGCAGCTCCTATTAAACGCCTCCTGCTGCAGCTCCTATTAAACTCCTCCTGCTGCAGCTCCTATTAAACTCCTCCTGCTGCAGCTCCTATTAAACTCCTCCTGCTGCAGCTCCTATTAAACGCCTCCTGCTGCAGCTCCTATTAAACTCCTCCTGCTGCAGCTCCTATTAAACTCCTCCTGCTGCAGCTCCTATTAAACTCCTCCTGCTGCAGCTCCTATTAAACTCCTCCTGCTGCAGCTCCTATTAAACGCCTCCTGCTGCAGCTCCTTATTAAACGCCTCCTGCTGCAGCTCCTATTAAACTCCTCCTGCTGCAGCTCCTTATTAAACGCCTCCTGCTGCAGCTCCTATTAAACTCCTCCTGCTGCAGCTCCTTATTAAACGCCTCCTGCTGCAGCTCCTATTAAACGCCTCCTGCTGCAGCTCCTATTAAACTCCTCCTGCTGCAGCTCCTTATTAAACGCCTCCTGCTGCAGCTCCTATTAAACGCCTCCTGCTGCAGCTCCTATTAAACTCCTCCTGCTGCAGCTCCTATTAAACTCCTCCTGCTGCAGCTCCTATTAAACTCCTCCTGCTGCAGCTCCTATTAAACTCCTCCTGCTGCAGCTCCTATTAAACTCCTCCTGCTGCAGCTCCTATTAAACTCCTCCTGCTGCAGCTCCTATTAAACTCCTCCTGCTGCAGCTCCTATTAAACTCCTCCTGCTGCAGCTCCTATTAAACTCCTCCTGCTGCAGCTCCTATTAAACTCCTCCTGCTGCAGCTCCTATTAAACTCCTCCTGCTGCAGCTCCTATTAAACTCCTCCTGCTGCAGCTCCTATTAAACTCCTCCTGCTGCAGCTCCTATTAAACTCCTCCTGCTGCAGCTCCTATTAAACTCCTCCTGCTGCAGCTCCTTATTAAACTCCTCCTGCTGCAGCTCCTATTAAACGCCTCCTGCTGCAGCTCCTATTAAACTCCTCCTGCTGCAGCTCCTATTAAACTCCTCCTGCTGCAGCTCCTTATTAAACTCCTCCTGCTGCAGCTCCTATTAAACTCCTCCTGCTGCAGCTCCTATTAAACTCCTCCTGCTGCAGCTCCTATTAAACTCCTCCTGCTGCAGCTCCTTATTAAACTCCTCCTGCTGCAGCTCCTTATTAAACTCCTCCTGCTGCAGCTCCTATTAAACTCCTCCTGCTGCAGCTCCTTATTAAACTCCTCCTGCTGCAGCTCCTATTAAACTCCTCCTGCTGCAGCTCCTATTAAACTCCTCCTGCTGCAGCTCCTATTAAACTCCTCCTGCTGCAGCTCCTTATTAAACTCCTCCTGCTGCAGCTCCTATTAAACTCCTCCTGCTGCAGCTCCTATTAAACTCCTCCTGCTGCAGCTCCTATTAAACTCCTCCTGCTGCAGCTCCTTATTAAACTCCTCCTGCTGCAGCTCCTTATTAAACTCCTCCTGCTGCAGCTCCTATTAAACTCCTCCTGCTGCAGCTCCTATTAAACGCCTCCTGCTGCAGCTCCTATTAAACTCCTCCTGCTGCAGCTCCTATTAAACTCCTCCTGCTGCAGCTCCTATTAAACTCCTCCTGCTGCAGCTCCTATTAAACGCCTCCTGCTGCAGCTCCTATTAAACTCCTCCTGCTGCAGCTCCTATTAAACTCCTCCTGCTGCAGCTCCTATTAAACTCCTCCTGCTGCAGCTCCTATTAAACTCCTCCTGCTGCAGCTCCTATTAAACGCCTCCTGCTGCAGCTCCTTATTAAACGCCTCCTGCTGCAGCTCCTATTAAACTCCTCCTGCTGCAGCTCCTTATTAAACGCCTCCTGCTGCAGCTCCTATTAAACTCCTCCTGCTGCAGCTCCTTATTAAACGCCTCCTGCTGCAGCTCCTATTAAACTCCTCCTGCTGCAGCTCCTTATTAAACGCCTCCTGCTGCAGCTCCTTATTAAACGCCTCCTGCTGCAGCTCCTTATTAAACGCCTCCTGCTGCAGCTCCTTATTAAACGCCTCCTGCTGCAGCTCCTTATTAAACGCCTCCTGCTGCAGCTCCTATTAAACTCCTCCTGCTGCAGCTCCTTATTAAACGCCTCCTGCTGCAGCTCCTATTAAACTCCTCCTGCTGCAGCTCCTTATTAAACGCCTCCTGCTGCAGCTCCTATTAAACTCCTCCTGCTGCAGCTCCTATTAAACTCCTCCTGCTGCAGCTCCTTATTAAACGCCTCCTGCTGCAGCTCCTATTAAACTCCTCCTGCTGCAGCTCCTTATTAAACGCCTCCTGCTGCAGCTCCTATTAAACTCCTCCTGCTGCAGCTCCTTATTAAACTCCTCCTGCTGCAGCTCCTATTAAACTCCTCCTGCTGCAGCTCCTTATTAAACTCCTCCTGCTGCAGCTCCTTATTAAACTCCTCCTGCTGCAGCTCCTTATTAAACTCCTCCTGCTGCAGCTCCTTATTAAACTCCTCCTGCTGCAGCTCCTATTAAACTCCTCCTGCTGCAGCTCCTATTAAACGCCTCCTGCTGCAGCTCCTTATTAAACTCCTCCTGCTGCAGCTCCTATTAAACTCCTCCTGCTGCAGCTCCTATTAAACTCCTCCTGCTGCAGCTCCTATTAAACGCCTCCTGCTGCAGCTCCTTATTAAACGCCTCCTGCTGCAGCTCCTTATTAAACTCCTCCTGCTGCAGCTCCTATTAAACTCCTCCTGCTGCAGCTCCTATTAAACTCCTCCTGCTGCAGCTCCTTATTAAACGCCTCCTGCTGCAGCTCCTATTAAACTCCTCCTGCTGCAGCTCCTATTAAACTCCTCCTGCTGCAGCTCCTATTAAACGCCTCCTGCTGCAGCTCCTTATTAAACGCCTCCTGCTGCAGCTCCTATTAAACTCCTCCTGCTGCAGCTCCTTATTAAACGCCTCCTGCTGCAGCTCCTATTAAACTCCTCCTGCTGCAGCTCCTTATTAAACGCCTCCTGCTGCAGCTCCTATTAAACTCCTCCTGCTGCAGCTCCTATTAAACGCCTCCTGCTGCAGCTCCTTATTAAACGCCTCCTGCTGCAGCTCCTTATTTAACGCCTCCTGCTGCAGCTCCTTATTAAACGCCTCCTGCTGCAGCTCCTTATTAAACGCCTCCTGCTGCAGCTCCTTATTAAACGCCTCCTGCTGCAGCTCCTATTAAACTCCTCCTGCTGCAGCTCCTTATTAAACGCCTCCTGCTGCAGCTCCTATTAAACTCCTCCTGCTGCAGCTCCTTATTAAACGCCTCCTGCTGCAGCTCCTATTAAACTCCTCCTGCTGCAGCTCCTATTAAACTCCTCCTGCTGCAGCTCCTTATTAAACGCCTCCTGCTGCAGCTCCTATTAAACTCCTCCTGCTGCAGCTCCTTATTAAACGCCTCCTGCTGCAGCTCCTATTAAACTCCTCCTGCTGCAGCTCCTTATTAAACTCCTCCTGCTGCAGCTCCTATTAAACTCCTCCTGCTGCAGCTCCTTATTAAACTCCTCCTGCTGCAGCTCCTTATTAAACTCCTCCTGCTGCAGCTCCTTATTAAACTCCTCCTGCTGCAGCTCCTTATTAAACTCCTCCTGCTGCAGCTCCTATTAAACTCCTCCTGCTGCAGCTCCTATTAAACGCCTCCTGCTGCAGCTCCTTATTAAACTCCTCCTGCTGCAGCTCCTATTAAACTCCTCCTGCTGCAGCTCCTATTAAACTCCTCCTGCTGCAGCTCCTATTAAACTCCTCCTGCTGCAGCTCCTATTAAACGCCTCCTGCTGCAGCTCCTATTAAACTCCTCCTGCTGCAGCTCCTATTAAACTCCTCCTGCTGCAGCTCCTCCTGCTGCAGCTCCTATTAAACTCCTCCTGCTGCAGCTCCTATTAAACTCCTCCTGCTGCAGCTCCTTATTAAACTCCTCCTGCTGCAGCTCCTATTAAACTCCTCCTGCTGCAGCTCCTATTAAACTCCTCCTGCTGCAGCTCCTTATTAAACTCCTCCTGCTGCAGCTCCTATTAAACTCCTCCTGCTGCAGCTCCTATTAAACGCCTCCTGCTGCAGCTCCTATTAAACGCCTCCTGCTGCAGCTCCTATTAAACGCCTCCTGCTGCAGCTCCTATTAAACGCCTCCTGCTGCAGCTCCTATTAAACTCCTCCTGCTGCAGCTCCTATTAAACTCCTCCTGCTGCAGCTCCTATTAAACTCCTCCTGCTGCAGCTCCTATTAAACGCCTCCTGCTGCAGCTCCTATTAAACTCCTCCTGCTGCAGCTCCTATTAAACGCCTCCTGCTGCAGCTCCTATTAAACTCCTCCTGCTGCAGCTCCTATTAAACGCCTCCTGCTGCAGCTCCTATTAAACTCCTCCTGCTGCAGCTCCTATTAAACGCCTCCTGCTGCAGCTCCTATTAAACGCCTCCTGCTGCAGCTCCTATTAAACGCCTCCTGCTGCAGCTCCTATTAAACTCCTCCTGCTGCAGCTCCTATTAAACGCCTCCTGCTGCAGCTCCTATTAAACGCCTCCTGCTGCAGCTCCTATTAAACTCCTCCTGCTGCAGCTCCTATTAAACTCCTCCTGCTGCAGCTCCTTATTAAACTCCTCCTGCTGCAGCTCCTATTAAACGCCTCCTGCTGCAGCTCCTATTAAACTCCTCCTGCTGCAGCTCCTTATTAAACTCCTCCTGCTGCAGCTCCTATTAAACTCCTCCTGCTGCAGCTCCTATTAAACTCCTCCTGCTGCAGCTCCTTATTAAACTCCTCCTGCTGCAGCTCCTTATTAAACTCCTCCTGCTGCAGCTCCTATTAAACGCCTCCTGCTGCAGCTCCTATTAAACTCCTCCTGCTGCAGCTCCTTATTAAACTCCTCCTGCTGCAGCTCCTATTAAACGCCTCCTGCTGCAGCTCCTATTAAACTCCTCCTGCTGCAGCTCCTATTAAACGCCTCCTGCTGCAGCTCCTATTAAACTCCTCCTGCTGCAGCTCCTTATTAAACTCCTCCTGCTGCAGCTCCTATTAAACTCCTCCTGCTGCAGCTCCTATTAAACGCCTCCTGCTGCAGCTCCTATTAAACTCCTCCTGCTGCAGCTCCTATTAAACGCCTCCTGCTGCAGCTCCTATTAAACGCCTCCTGCTGCAGCTCCTATTAAACTCCTCCTGCTGCAGCTCCTTATTAAACTCCTCCTGCTGCAGCTCCTATTAAACGCCTCCTGCTGCAGCTCCTATTAAACTCCTCCTGCTGCAGCTCCTATTAAACGCCTCCTGCTGCAGCTCCTATTAAACTCCTCCTGCTGCAGCTCCTTATTAAACTCCTCCTGCTGCAGCTCCTATTAAACGCCTCCTGCTGCAGCTCCTATTAAACGCCTCCTGCTGCAGCTCCTATTAAACTCCTCCTGCTGCAGCTCCTATTAAACGCCTCCTGCTGCAGCTCCTATTAAACTCCTCCTGCTGCAGCTCCTTATTAAACTCCTCCTGCTGCAGCTCCTATTAAACTCCTCCTGCTGCAGCTCCTATTAAACTCCTCCTGCTGCAGCTCCTATTAAACGCCTCCTGCTGCAGCTCCTATTAAACTCCTCCTGCTGCAGCTCCTATTAAACTCCTCCTGCTGCAGCTCCTATTAAACTCCTCCTGCTGCAGCTCCTATTAAACGCCTCCTGCTGCAGCTCCTATTAAACTCCTCCTGCTGCAGCTCCTATTAAACGCCTCCTGCTGCAGCTCCTATTAAACTCCTCCTGCTGCAGCTCCTATTAAACTCCTCCTGCTGCAGCTCCTATTAAACGCCTCCTGCTGCAGCTCCTATTAAACTCCTCCTGCTGCAGCTCCTATTAAACGCCTCCTGCTGCAGCTCCTATTAAACTCCTCCTGCTGCAGCTCCTATTAAACTCCTCCTGCTGCAGCTCCTATTAAACTCCTCCTGCTGCAGCTCCTATTAAACTCCTCCTGCTGCAGCTCCTATTAAACTCCTCCTGCTGCAGCTCCTATTAAACGCCTCCTGCTGCAGCTCCTATTAAACGCCTCCTGCTGCAGCTCCTATTAAACTCCTCCTGCTGCAGCTCCTATTAAACTCCTCCTGCTGCAGCTCCTATTAAACTCCTCCTGCTGCAGCTCCTATTAAACTCCTCCTGCTGCAGCTCCTATTAAACTCCTCCTGCTGCAGCTCCTATTAAACTCCTCCTGCTGCAGCTCCTATTAAACTCCTCCTGCTGCAGCTCCTATTAAACTCCTCCTGCTGCAGCTCCTATTAAACTCCTCCTGCTGCAGCTCCTATTAAACGCCTCCTGCTGCAGCTCCTATTAAACGCCTCCTGCTGCAGCTCCTATTAAACTCCTCCTGCTGCAGCTCCTATTAAACGCCTCCTGCTGCAGCTCCTATTAAACTCCTCCTGCTGCAGCTCCTATTAAACTCCTCCTGCTGCAGCTCCTATTAAACTCCTCCTGCTGCAGCTCCTATTAAACTCCTCCTGCTGCAGCTCCTATTAAACTGCTCCTGCTGCAGCTCCTATTAAACTCCTCCTGCTGCAGCTCCTATTAAACTCCTCCTGCTGCAGCTCCTATTAAACGCCTCCTGCTGCAGCTCCTTATTAAACTCCTCCTGCTGCAGCTCCTATTAAACTCCTCCTGCTGCAGCTCCTTATTAAACTCCTCCTGCTGCAGCTCCTATTAAACTCCTCCTGCTGCAGCTCCTATTAAACGCCTCCTGCTGCAGCTCCTATTAAACTCCTCCTGCTGCAGCTCCTATTAAACTCCTCCTGCTGCAGCTCCTTATTAAACTCCTCCTGCTGCAGCTCCTATTAAACTCCTCCTGCTGCAGCTCCTTATTAAACGCCTCCTGCTGCAGCTCCTTATTAAACGCCTCCTGCTGCAGCCTCGTCACCTCAGGTCGGGTTTGTCATATTTCCCATCAGCCACTTGGATTTCAAGATGGCCGCCATCTTTGAACCTTTAAAGTTATTTTTATAAAATTTTACCCGTTTTATGACTTGGATGAACTTTATGCTCCATTCGGTGTTTTTGACTTTGGTCGTCGCGTTTATTCAGCTTTAAAGTGACAAAATGCAGCAGAATCAGAAACAGGACTTTGGCTGAGTTTCACACCAGGAAGGAGAAGAAGAAGAAGAAACCATTAGCATTAGCTTCTGCTAAGGGTTTTGATAGCGTAGCTCTTTTTTATGTGCTTAGTGGTTTGTCTTTAGGTCCAGAAAACTTTTAAAATCTTTGGTAGTTTAGCATTAGCTTCTGCTAATTTTATTATGTGTTTAGTGGTTTAGCATTAGCAGAGCTAACCTTTTAAATGTGGTTTAGTGTTAGCAGAGCTAAAATGACAGTTTAGCGGTTAGCGGCTAACTGACAATAACTACTTCAGATCTTAGTGAAACAAAGAAGATCAAGAAAATATTTCTATGATTCCAAATCCGCTCAACACCAAACACGATCTTATATTCCAGGGCAAACATTTATTTCCATGTCGGCCATCTTGAAAACCAAAACAATCAGTTTTCTATGGACCCAGTTGGTAAGACTAACTGGTTCTGGTTCTGGTTCTTCCCAGGGTGCCCGGCCTCTGCTGCCGCTGACCTGCTCTTCCTGGTCGACGGCTCCTGGAGCGTCGGCAGGCCGAACTTCCAGCACATCCGCAGCTTCCTGGCGGCGGCGGCCGGGGCGTTCCAGGTCGGCGAGGACCGGACCCGCGTTGGCGTGGTCCAGTACAGCGACGACCCGCGGACCGAGTTCGGCCTGAGCCAACACCTGACCCGACCCGCTCTGATGAAGGCCATCGGCTCGCTGCAGTACAAGGGGGGCAACACCAGGACAGGTGAGAGGCTGGTGGCGCCCCCTGCTGGGGGTAAATCACCTGAAGGAAAGCGAAACTTCACTTAAAGGGCCTTCCTGACTCCCAGATCTATGTTATCTAGCTCTATATTCAGCTTCTTTTAGCAGTTTTCTTTTCTGGGTTTGAAACCCGTTGCCATAGCAACAGTGCTCAGCTGGTTGGTTCCTGCCACGCAGACAGGAGGTCTCACTCCTCACATTTTCTCTGACTGTAGAGAAAACCAGTGTTTGGTTTCTGTCATCAGTTCTCTGGACCGCGACCCGGTTCTATGGACCGCACAGAACCGGGTCCGGCTGCTGCAGGTCGTTCCGTGATGCATTCACTTGCAGTCGGACATCCGACATCTCCTCATTTAAACACAGGTTCAGATGCACTAAATATGAGAAGCTAGTTTAATTGTTGTTGTTACTATAACATCATTAGCATCAACATTATGATAACTAGCATTAATACTAGTGATATTGTATTACTGAATGTATTGCATTGATCAATAATCTGACAGTAGATTGCTGTATTGATTATTAACAGATCATAAATGTGCTGCAGATTCTAATATTTCTACCCATAAAAAAAGATTAAAAGTTTGAATCAGAATCTGCAGGAATAAATATTCCCTTAATGTTCTGTTTCTATTCACTAAACTGTCTCCAGATTGAGGTTAGATAATCTGAAGCGTTTCTGCCCAGGCGATGCGCTCGGCCACCTGCTGTCCAGCGGCTTCACCGAGGCGTCCGGCTCCAGGCAGGACGTCCCCAAGCTGCTGCTCATCATCACGGACGGGAAGTCGGACGACCCGGTGGACGGCGCCGCCCGGCAGCTGAGGAGCCGGGGCGTGGACGTGTTCGTCCTGGGTGAGCCGCCGGACCGTCTGGCATGAGAAACGAACCGTGTTTACATTCTGGCTCCTCGCGAACTTTCCACAGACTGTTGCCATGGCGATAACAGGTGGAAAAAAGCTTCATGAGTTATTAAAGCAAACATATTTCCGGCTGATAACAGCCATGAATCCAGACTTTGCTTCATGTGGCAGGAAAACTTTCCGTCCAGGTTGCCGGATTTTCTGCGCTATAAGGCGCAGCTTCAATGAACGGCCTGTTTTAAAACTTTTTCATATATAAGCCGCATAGAAAAGACGCCTCAGTTTGGGTGGCCAATTTGTCCCGTACTCTATTATTACACATCTACATTTATAAAGAAATGGTCCCCAGTACTTTATACAGTGGCTGTTTCACTCACGGTGCTGCCATATTGTGCCCAACTGCATTCTGGGTAACAGACCAACCGACAGGCTGCCGCCGCAGCCTCTGTCTCTCTTCCTAACCCTAACCCTTTATTAACAAACCAGGTTCTGACAGCTATCCCAGCATGCACTGCACGCTTCTTCTTCTACGGGGAAATGAAGTCGTGGCTGCTGGACCTGCTGTGGCTCCATGTTGGTCCATATAGAAGGAGCACCGGGTCATGAGGAGCACCGGGTCATAGGGAGCACCGGGTCATAGGGAGCACCGGGTCATGAGGAGCACCGGGTCATAGGGAGCACCGGGTCATAGGGAGCACCGGGTCATGAGGAGCACCGGGTCATAGGAGCACCGGGTCATAGGGAGCACCGGGTCATGAGGAGCACCGGGTCATAGGGAGCACCGGGTCATAGGGAGCACCGGGTCATAGGGAGCACCGGGTCATAGGGAGCACCGGGTCATAGGGAGCACCGGGTCATAGGGAGCACCGGGTCATAAGGGTCATAAGGGTCATGAGGAGAACCGGGTCATAGGGAGAACCGGGTCATAGGGAGCACCGGGTCATAAGGGTCATGAGGGTCATAGGGCGACCTGTCGGCTTTGGAGGAAACTGAATGTTTTTAGGCGCCTTATAGTGCAGAAAATACGGTGGTTTAAAAATACAGCAGCAGAACGAAACAGGCAGAAAGTGAATATCTAATTATCTCTGCTTCAGGCAATACAAACATTAATAACATTAATACCAACATAAAGTTAATAACATGGAGAATATTTGACCTGACAGGTCAATAACTAAACATGCAGTTTGATGAGGGACTTTTTAAAAGCTCTCCTTAGTTTCCTGTCATTTTTACTTTCTCTCCGTTCTGCTGTGAAAATGACGTGTAGAGGAAACTTATGGATTCAGTTTAAACATTTTAACAATTATTAGGAGGATGAAACAAGATGGCTGCATGTCGATCACCTTCTGCTGTCTGTGCATATATCTCACCTGAGCAACAGGCTCCGCCCACAACACCTTCTGCTCATGGCCGCATGTTAACATGACTTCACGACATGAGAACGTTAGCTTCTGTTAGCTTCTGTTAGCTTCTGTTAACCAGCTTCTGTTGGTTTCTGTTAGCTTCTGTTAGCATCTGTTAGCTTCTGTTGGCTTCTGTTAGCTTCTGTTAGCTTCTATTAACCAGCTTCTGTTGGTTTGTGTTAGCTTCTGTTAGCTTCTGTTAGCTTCTGTTGGCTTCTGTTAGCTTCTGTTAGCTTCTGTTAGCTTCTGTTGGTTTCTGTTAGCTTCTGTTGGTTTCTGTTAGCTTCTGTTAACCAGCTTCTGTTGGTTTCTGTTGGTTGCTGTTAGCTTCTGTTGGTTTCTGTTAGCTTCTGTTAGCTTCTATTAACCAGCTTCTGTTGGTTTCTGTTGGTTGCTGTTAGCTTCTGTTGGTTTCTGTTAGCTTCTGTTAGCTTCTGTTGGTTGCTGTTAGCTTCTGTTAGCTTCTCTTGGTTTCTGTTAGCTTCTGTTGGTTTCTGTTACCTTCTGTTAGCATCTGTTAACCAGCTTCTGTTAGCTTCTGTTGGTTTCTGTTAGCTTCTGTTAGCTTCTCTTGGTTTCTGTTAGCTTCTGTTAGCTTCTGTTAGCTTCTCTTGGTTTCTGTTAGCTTCTGTTGGTTCCTGTGGGTCCAGAGAGCTGAAAATGTCCTGGAATGGAAACATAAATCTGGCTTCTTCATGGTCTGATTATTGTTCCTGAATGTTTCTCTCAGATCTCAGAGAACATGTGCACAGAGACTTCAGAGATTTCATATCAAGTGTTTGGCTGCTACAGTAAATCTGTTTTCCTCTCTGCAGTGACTCATTCAGCTGAACTTTAAATAAACCGACAGGCTGCAGCTCGTATAACAATGTCAGAGTATTGCAGCGCATTATAGGACTGTTAAACTAAAACCAGCTTCATATTTACGGCTCTTATCGTCACTTTCCTGCCAGAATGGAACAAAATCTGTTCAGTCAGCGAACGTGGAAAAGTCGTGCTCATATTCCACTTTTTACTGGCTTGGAGTGAAAGCGGAATGAAATTTCCTTCAGTAAATTACAACGGGGCGGCCTTAGAGCTCAGGACGGATTTGGCAGACGGACGGGAACCAAAGAAGCTTCGTGTTTGTGATGGGAAGGAGAACGGCATGCGCTGAGGGAGTTTCTGTCCCCGCCAGGTGTCCACCATGCTGACGAAGAAGAAATGAGGCTCATGGCCTCCACACCCTACAGCCGCCGCGTGTTCAGTGTGGCGAACTTCGAGCAGATCCAGTCGGTGCAGAAGGATCTGATCAGCCAGATGTGCTCCAGCGTGGAGGATCAGCTCAGCTCGCTGGTCAGCGGAGAAGAAGGTGAGGCCACCCCCCTGCTCTGCTTTGCCCCACCCCCCACTCCGCTCTGCCCCACCCTGCTCTGCTCTGCCCCACCCCAATCTGCCCCACCCCGCTCTACCCCACCCCGCTCTGCTCCACCCCACTCTGCCCCACCCCGCTCTGCCCCACCCCGCTCTGCTCCACCCCACTCTGCCCCACCCCGCTCTGCCCCACTCTACCCCACCCCACCCCGCTCTTCTCCACCCTGCTCTGCCCCACCCCACTCTGCCCCACCCCACCCCGCTCTGCCCCACTCTACCCCACCCCACCCCGCTCTTCTCCACCCTGCTCTGCCCCACCCCACTCTGCCCCACCCCACCCCGCTCTGCCCCACTCTACCCCACCCCACCCCGCTCTTCTCCACCCTGCTCTGCCCCACCGCACTCTGCCCCACCCCACCCCGCTCTGCCCCACTCTGCTCTGCCCCACTCTACCCCACCCCACCCCGCTCTGCTCCACCCTGCTCTGCCCCACCCCACTCTACCCCACCCCGCTCTGCTCCACCCTGCTCTGCCCCACCCCACTCTACCCCACCCCGCTCTGCTCCACCCTGCTCTGCCCCACCCCACCCTACTCTGCCCCACCCCACTCTGCCCCACCCCGCTCTGCCCCACTTTGCTCTGCTCCACCCTGCTCTGCTCCACCCTACTCTGCCCCACCCCACCCCACTCTGCCCCACCCCGCTCTGCCCCACCCCGCTCTGCCCCACTTTGCTCTGCCCCACTCTGCTCTGCCCCGCTCTGCCCCACCCCACTCTACCCCGCCCCTCCCCCTCCCCTACATGTTGCTGAAACGTTAACTGTGAGCTCATTTTGTCTTATTTCGAGTGATTTGAGATATTTGTTCTAGAAACTGAAATCTTGTTAAGGTTTGGTGTTTTTGCAGTGTGGATCGTTATTGTCGAGTTTCTCTTTTCTCAGTGGCATCAATCAGTTAATTTCCCTCTTCAGACTCTTGTGTTGAGCAGGACCAGTTCAGGTTCAGACATCTTGTTCCTTCTGTTCATTTCAGAGCGTCTCTGTTTTCCTCTCTGCTGCAGGAAAGTTTCTTTGTTTCCTGACATGTTTGCCCAGTCGCCTGACTCTTTCTGAGTCTAATCAGCCATAATAAAGCAGCTGGAGGGGAAAACATTGATGGTTGCCATGGTTACCGCCCTGTTGGCGGCGTCAGGTTCTCCCAGGCTGCAGTGAATCACATCACCGTTTACATCCCAAACAGAAATACCAGCTACTAGTCAGAAGCTTTAGCGCACTGCCGCTAAGCTGCTAATAGCAGGCCATTAGCATATTTGCTATCATTTAGCGCACTTATCGTCCCCTACATTAACTTGGCGGTGCTAAATTACTTAGCTGTGTTGGAATCTTTCACTTGAATAAAAAGTTTTTTCTGACCCCATCAGTTGCTGAAGCTTCGCCATGTTGGCTCAATACTTTAGCATTAGCTTCTGCTAAATACCATGCTAGTTTAGTGCTAGCTTCTGAAAATAGTTTAGCATGTTAACTTCCAGTAAACAGCTTGTTGGTTTAGCTGGTTAGCGTTAGCAGAACTGTTTTTATTAGCTGGTTAATTCATCTTTTAAACTCAGAGATGGCAGCAAAAAAGTATTTACAGCCTTAAAAGTTTTGCTTATTTTTTTCATGTTTCAGATCATCAGTCGGCTTCAATGTTCAAAGGACAGTTAATGGAGTTTGTTTTAGATTCTAGCTGAATTTAGTTGATCTGCCTGCAGCTGCTTTAGGTTTGGTTTCTGTTTTTACTGCAGCTTCTTCAGACCAAACTAAATGAAAACCAGCTGTTTTGTGTTGCAGTCGTGGATCCGGCCTCTAACCTCCGAGTCGTCGAGGTGGCCTCCAAGTCCATGCGGGTGAGCTGGGACGCCTCCGGCGGAGACGTTTCAGGCTACCGGGTCCAGACGATCCCCATGACGGCCGGCAGCAAGCAGCAGGATCTGTACCTGGCCTCGTCTCAGACCTCCGTGGTGGTCAGAGACCTTTCCCCTGACACCGCGTACCAGGTCAACGTTTTCGCCTTGCAGGCCCTGATGGCCAGTGAGCCTGTGTCGGTCATGCAGAAGACAGAACCTGTTAAAGTCTCCCTGGGTGCGTCCATGAAAATGTTTGGCTGTTTTAGAGCTGAAGGCACGTCTTGTTGTTTGAGTTAAAAGCGGCTCTGTGTGTTCGTGGTTTCCTTCCAGAGTGCTCTCTGGGGGTGGATGTGCAGGCCGACGTTGTGCTCCTGGTTGACGGATCCTACAGCATCGGCGTGGCAAACTTTGCCAAAGTGAGAGCTTTCCTCGAAGTTCTGGTGAACACCTTTGACATCGGCCCAAACAAAGTCCAGATCGCCTTGGTGCAGTACAGCAGGGACTCGCACACCGAGTTCCACCTGAACACTCACCAAGACGTCGACGCCGTGGTCAAGGCGGTGAGGACTTTCCCGTATCGCGGCGGCTCGACCAACACCGGCAGGGCCATGACCTACGTCAGGGAGAAGATCTTCCAGAGCAGCAGGGGGGCGCGCGCCAACGTCCCCCGCGTCACCATCCTCATCACCGACGGCAAGTCGTCCGACGCTTTCAAAGATCCAGCCACCAAGCTGAGGAACGCCGACGTGGAGATCTTTGCCGTGGGCGTTAAAGACGCCGTACGAAGTGAGCTGGAGGCCATCGCCAACGCCCCCGCGGAGACGCACGTCTACACGGTGGAGGACTTCGACGCCTTCCAGAGGATATCCAAGGAGCTGACGCAATCCATCTGCCTGAGGATCGAGCAGGAACTCCGCAGCATCTTCCAGAGACGTAAGTCTTCTTTACGCTTTACGCAGATGACGCTGTGGTGGGTTCAGATTTGTCGGTTTAAGGTTTAGTATGGAAAGAGAAGCAAGAAGCAGAGTTGGATCTCCGCTGTAGCTTCATTTCTGAAAACCCTGAAGCCACAGAGGCCATTTTAACTCTCGTGTCTCTCAGCTGTTGTCCACACTGTCTTCATGACATGAAGGTCTCACTGCACTGGGATGGGTTTCAGAAAGGGTTTCATCCGTATGAACCAACATAAATACGCTCCTGAATGCTGTTTTACACCAAACCTGCAGGGGGCAGTGTAGCCAAACTGCCTTTAAGCATCACAATATAAAGTTATTACAACATAAGACGATGTATGTAGAAATATTAGTGCATTATTTGTCACAGGCTGTAATTTGAAGGACCTTAAATCTGGCCGTAGTTTTTATAAATGATCATTTTTAGTGATATGAAACTCCACTATAGAAATGCGTGTGTATGTTTGGACTAGGCCTCAGTGGTGCTGGGCTGACTAGGGGTTAACATCTCACACAGCTGTGCTGTCGTCACGCAGGATTATGACCTCTGACCTCTGCTGTGGTCTCAGGAATTACACGCCGGCTCCAGAGCCAGACGTCCACCTGAGCTGAAACAGATGTGGACCCGTCCCAACATCTGTTCTGGGGTTTAGCAGCGCAGCGTGTCCACGTGCCGCTGCGCCCAGAGGAATGCGGGTCAGAACCGTCATTATTGGGTCTCCCGCTCCGTTAATGATCAGCCTGAGTGGATGATGTCAGAGCTCCAGGTTCTGGAACCAGGTTGACCCGGTCAGGTTCTGGAACCAGGTTGACCCGGTCCTTCCTGTTTCCTCTGCCGGCTGTGAGATCTGAACGATGGCGTCTGTTTCTGCTGACATGCTGGTTGAAGAGGTTTTAAATCTGGCTGGTCGTCGGCGAGAAGGCCTGTTTCTGTTTGATTCAGTGAAACCAAATGCAGCCTCCACATCTGCTGTGAGGAGCGTTTCCACACAGAGAACCTTTTCCAAGAGTCGTTTCCTGGATCCACCAGACAAAACGCCTCATTTCCTGTTCAGCCAAACGAACATGGAAACGCGGCGAGGCCGGGAACTTTGACCTGGAGACGGCGTCCGTTAGCGAGGCCGGGAACTGTGACCTGGAGACGGCGTCCGTTAGCGAGGCCGGGAACTTTGACCTGGAGACGGCGTCCTTTAGCGAGGCCGGGAACTTTGACCTGGAGACGGCGTCCGTTAGCGAGGCCGGGAACTGTGACCTGGAGACGGCGTCCGTTAGCGAGGCCGGGAACTTTGACCTGGAGACGGCGTCCGTTAGCGAGGCCGGGAACTTTGACCTGGAGACGGCGTCCGTTAGCGAGGCCGGGAACTTTGACCTGGAGACGGCGTCCTTTAGCGAGGCCGGGAACTGTGACCTGGAGACGGCGTCCGTTAGCGAGGCCGGGAACTTTGACCTGGAGACGGCGTCCGTTAGCGAGGCCGGGAACTTTGACCTGGAGACGGCGTCCGTTAGCGAGGCCGGGAACTTTGACCTGGAGACGGCGTCCTTTAGCGAGGCCGGGAACTGTGACCTGGAGACGGCGTCCGTTAGCGAGGCCGGGAACTTTGACCTGGAGACGGCGTCCGTTAGCGAGGCCGGGAACTTTGACCTGGAGACGGCGTCCGTTAGCGAGGCCGGGAACTTTGACCTGGAGACGGCGTCCGTTAGCGAGGCCGGGAACTTTGACCTGGAGACGGCGTCCTTCAGCGAGGCCGGGAACTTTGACCTGGAGACGGCGTCCGTTAGCGAGGCCGGGAACTGTGACCTGGAGACGGCGTCCGTTAGCGAGGCCGGGAACTTTGACCTGGAGACGGCGTCCTTTAGCGAGGCCGGGAACTGTGACCTGGAGACGGCGTCCGTTAGCGAGGCCGGGAACTTTGACCTGGAGACGGCGTCCTTTAGCGAGGCCGGGAACTTTGACCTGGAGACGGCGTCCGTTAGCGAGGCCGGGAACTTTGACCTGGAGACGGCGTCCGTTAGCGAGGCCGGGAACTGTGACCTGGAGACGGCGTCCGTTAGCGAGGCCGGGAACTTTGACCTGGAGACGGCGTCCGTTAGCGAGGCCGGGAACTTTGACCTGGAGACGGCGTCCTTTAGCGAGGCCGGGAACTTTGACCTGGAGACGGCGTCCGTTAGCGAGGCCGGGAACTTTGACCTGGAGACGGCGTCCTTTAGCGAGGCCGGGAACTTTGACCTGGAGACGGCGTCCGTTAGCGAGGCCGGGAACTTTGACCTGGAGACGGCGTCCGTTAGCGAGGCCGGGAACTTTGACCTGGAGACGGCGTCCTTTAGCGAGGCCGGGAACTGTGACCTGGAGACGCCGTCCGTTAGCGAGTCCTTCGTTTATCGTAATGAAACGTTGTGATCAGCGTCTCTGGAGACGAGGCGCTGAGTTTCCTGCATTAGCAGCATAAAGTTTATACCAGAATAAAGTCGTTCCATTTAAACAGATTATGAAATAAGTCACATTTCACAAACTTCATTTGTTGCATCTCAACTAGAATAAAGTCATAATAGTACGATAATTAAGTTGTAGTATTAGAATAAAGTCGTAACAATACGAAACCAAAGTAGCAGCAGTAAAGTTATTCTGTGAAAACAGTAATTAGGTCGTAATATTTATTACAAAGTTGTAAAAATAAGAGAATTTTGCTGCAATATGAACCTTATTAGGGGAAGAGTTGATATTTTTCTGAAACCTGCAGGTTTAATTTATTCCAGCTGTTCTGCGTTTCCTCTATCCGCTCCGCCGCAGCCATTGGCTACAGACGAGGCTTCCTGAGCTCTGATTGGCCGCTGGGCAGCCAATCAGAGCCACTGCGTGTCGACTGCGGCTGGAAAGGACCAAAGTGTTGTTTTGGTGTGAGGAGGCGGAGCTTCAGTTTTCTGAGTTTAATGTTGGAAGCACAGCCTGGAGGCCTTTCTGCGCTTCGGCCCACATGAATCTCATCACGAGCGTCTGAAGCCTGGAGAACAGCAGAAACCCGAGCTGCTCCAGAGCTGCTTCATGTCTCCTGGACGCCACACGGCCACCTGGTGACCCGAGTCCAGAGCCAGTCCAGCATGTGGAACCAGTAAAACAAACTGTTGTTTTCCTGCCGCTGACTCCGTGTTTGAAGCAGCTTCTTTGTTCTGCAGCGATCAGACGCGGCGGCGGCGCGGCGGCAGCGTTCCTGCAGCTGCGGTGACTCACGCCGCCTCTGATCGCTGATGACATCATCCTTACATGATGAGGGCTGGATGTGAGCGGCGGCCATGATGGAGCCGTCGGGCCTCCAGGCGCTGCATCTGCATCAGCCGAGGTCTCTACCTCCTGAACTCCCGTTTTCCTTTCAGCGCTCCGGAAGCTCCTGAAGCTCCTGAAGCTTCATGAGCTTCATGAAGCTCCTGAAGCTCATGAAGCTCCTGAAGCTCATGAAGCTCCTGAAGCTCATGAAGCTCCTGAAGCTCATGAAGCTCCTGAAGCTCCTGAAGCTCATGAAGCTCCTGAAGCTCATGAAGCTCCTGAAGCTCATGAAGCTCCTGAAGCTCATGAAGCTCATGAAGCTCATGAAGCTCATGAAGCTCCTGAAGCTCCTGAAGCTCCTGAAGCTCATGAAGCTCCTGAAGCTCCTGAAGCTCATGAAGCTCCTGAAGCTCCTGAAGCTCCTGAAGCTCATGAAGCTCCTGAAGCTCATGAAGCTCATGAAGCTCATGAAGCTCATGAAGCTCCTGAAGCTCATGAAGCTCCTGAAGCTCCTGAAGCTCCTGAAGCTCATGAAGCTCATGAAGCTCCTGAAGCTCATGAAGCTCCTGAAGCTCATGAAGCTCCTGAAGCTCCTGAAGCTCATGAAGCTCCTGAAGCTCATGAAGCTCATGAAGCTCCTGAAGCTCATGAAGCTCATGAAGCTCATGAAGCTCATGAAGCTCCTGAAGCTCATGAAGCTCCTGAAGCTTCTGAAGGTCCTGAAGCTCATGAAGCTCATGAAGCTCATGAAGCTCCTGAAGCTCCTGAAGCTCCTGAAGCTCCTGAAGCTCCTGAAGCTTCTGAAGGTCCTGAAGCTCCTGAAGCTCATGAAGCTCCTGAAGCTCATGAAGCTCCTGAAGCTCATGAAGCTCCTGGAGCTCCTGAAGCTTCATGAGCTTCATGAAGCTCCTGAAGCTCATGAAGCTCCTGAAGCTCATGAAGCTCCTGGAGCTCCTGAAGCTCATGAAGCTCCTGAAGCTCATGAAGCTCCTGAAGCTCATGAAGCTCCTGAAGCTCATGAAGCTCATGAAGCTCATGAAGCTCCTGAAGCTCATGAAGCTCCTGAAGCTCATGAAGCTCCTGAAGCTCATGAAGCTCCTGAAGCTCATGAAGCTCCTGAAGCTCCTGAAGCTCATGAAGCTCCTGAAGCTCATGAAGCTCCTGAAGCTCATGAAGCTCCTGAAGCTCATGAAGCTCATGAAGCTCATGAAGCTCCTGAAGCTCATGAAGCTCCTGAAGCTCCTGAAGCTCCTGAAGCTCCTGAAGCTCATGAAGCTCCTGAAGCTCCTGAAGCTCCTGAAGCTCCTGAAGCTCCTGAAGCTTCTGAAGGTCCTGAAGCTCATGAAGCTCATGAAGCTCCTGAAGCTCCTGAAGCTCATGAAGCTCCTGAAGCTCATGAAGCTCATGAAGCTCATGAAGCTCCTGAAGCTCCTGAAGCTCATGAAGCTCATGAAGCTCATGAAGCTCATGAAGCTCATGAAGCTCATGAAGCTCATGAAGCTCATGAAGCTCCTGAAGCTCCTGAAGCTCCTGAAGCTTCTGAAGGTCCTGAAGCTCATGAAGCTCATGAAGCTCCTGAAGCTCCTGAAGCTCCTGAAGCTTCTGAAGGTCCTGAAGCTCATGAAGCTCATGAAGCTCATGAAGCTCCTGGAGCTCCATGATTTGTCTTCGTCTCCCCTCTGGTTCGGAGAAAAGTGCCTCCTAGAAGCAGTGAGTTATTGAGGCCTCAGGTTTTCCAGGTGAAACGGAGGTGATGGATGAGGCCGGCTCTCCCAGACTGGCTCCACCGTGAAGAAACACCAGGAGGATAAACTGCAGCCTCCATTATCGGATCTGAAGGATCCCATGGAATAAAAGCTGCATTTCTCTGCCGTGACTCTCAGAGGAAGACTCTATTTTTGTCTTTACTTGAATTATTTAATTCCGAACACTAAAACTCACCTATTACGTTTTATTGGGTGGAGCATCTGTGGCCCACATGGCGTCTGGTTCCGATGAGAGGACATCACAGCATGGAGGCTGGAATTATACGATCCCGACCAGAACCAGCGCCGCTGCTAACGGACTCTCCTCCAGGTGCTGCACTTATGTCATTAAAAACAAGCCCATTTCTTGGTTTGGTGAACTTTATGAGCATCATCAGTTTGATCCAGTGATTTATCCCCCAAACGGACCTTTACGTCCCAGAGAGTGACTCTGATGCAGCACCGTAGCTAACCTGTGACCTGGAGGATAATCTGACACCCACAGGAGGCGACGCGGGAATCCTGGAACCAAAACGTCTAGAAATGAACCTGGAAGTTCAGATGCAGGAAACATGAAGCTGATAACGTCCAGCTTCTGTTTTAAAGTTTTAGTTATCGACTGATTCTGTAATTATGAAATAACACCTGAAGGA
This sequence comes from Poecilia reticulata, assembly GCF_904066995.2. Classification (NCBI taxonomy): domain Eukaryota; kingdom Metazoa; phylum Chordata; class Actinopteri; order Cyprinodontiformes; family Poeciliidae; genus Poecilia; species Poecilia reticulata. Next base: position 626,841 of record NC_088850.1, on the reverse strand, counting down.
AATGCTGTCATGTTAGCGTTAGCGCTTTAGCTTCCACCAAATACAGTGACCTAGCATTAGCTTCTGCTACCTACCATTTTAGCATAATGCTTTAGCGATAGCTGGACCCTTAGCGGTTGACGGACGTGTGAAGCGAGTTGCCTGAGCGTCACTCGGCAGGCTGGGCGCAGACGTCCTCCTTCCTCCTGACGTGTTGATCAGCTGCCAGCCTGAATTCACAACACGATTCTGACAAAACATGTCAGACAAAACTTATTTAACCGTCATCTTAGATTTACAATAAATATTTAGTTTCAACAAAAACAAAAGAAACGAAGCGAGCTGTTAGCACGCTGTTAGCACAGCTGTTAGCACAGCTGCTAGCACAGCTGCTAGCACAGCTGTTAGCACGCTGTTAGCACAGCTGTTAGCACAGCTGTTAGCACGCTGTTAGCACAGCTGTTAGCACAGCTGTTAGCACAGCTGTTAGCACAGCTGTTAGCACAGCTAGGTTTCTTATGAACGCTTCCTGTATGATGTCATTTATGATTTTATTTAGATCAGTTTTAAATGTTGCTTTTGTTCTCAATTCATCACAAAAAGATGATAAATAATTTAATTATTTAATTATTAATCCCAAAGAGAAATTAAATGAAAAATTTAATTTCTCAAATTTAATTTAGAAATTAAATTAAGGTTCTGGTTCTGGTAGCAGTACTCTGACCCTCCGGCCCGGTTCTGGTTCTGTTAGCAGGATGTTCTCTGACCCTCCGGCCCGGTTCTGGTTCTGTTAGCAGCACTGTGACCCTCCGGCCCGGTTCTGGTTCTGTTAGCAGGATGTTCTCTGACCCTCCGGCCCGGTTCTGGTTCTGTTAGCAGCACTGTGACCCTCCGGCCCGGTTCTGGTTCTGTTAGCAGCACTGTGACCCTCCGGCCCGGTTCTGGTTCTGTTAGCAGGATGTTCTCTGACCCTCCGGCCCGGTTCTGGTTCTGTTAGCAGCACTGTGACCCTCCGGCCCGGTTCTGGTTCTGTTAGCAGCACTGTGACCCTCCGGCCCGGTTCTGGTTCTGTTAGCAGGATGTTCTCTGACCCTCCGGCCCGGTTCTGGTTCTGTTAGCAGCACTGTGACCCTCCGGCCCGGTTCTGGTTCTGTTAGCAGGATGTTCTCTGACCCTCTGGCCCGGTTCTGGTTCTGTTAGCAGGATGCACTCTGACCCTCCGGCCCGGTTCTGTTCTCTCCAGAACTCGTCCAGCCCAGGTCGCTGACCTTCTCTGCCATCGGCTCCAGGAGCTTCAGGGCCTCTTGGCTCATCGACGCCGACGACGTGGATTTCTTCCTGGTCCAGTTCCGGCCGGAGGAGGACGCAGAGGGACACTACGTGTCCATGTCTGTCCCGGGGGACACCCGCACCGCCGTCCTGCCCCACCTCACCCCTCTGACCCGCTACGAGGTGCTGGTGTCGGCCCGGTTCCCCAGGGGGGAGAGCCTAGCGGTTAGCGGCTACGAGACGACCACAGCAGGTAAACCACAGCACACACTGCTTGCTTTTGACCTCTGACCCTCTGACCCACTGACCGCACGGTTTGTCATTCAGGCTGTGGAAAGTGTGTTGTTCAGGGTCACACTTTGACTAGGCCACTCTACAAGCGGCGCTAGGTTGACGGCAATAAAGATGGCCGCCGTCTCTGACGGATTGTGAAGCGCGGCCATCTGAAGGAAGCTGCTGAAAGCTAACGGCTAACAGCTAACGGCTAACAGCAGCGGCTTCTAGCTCTGACTGCAGCTCCTGACCCGGTTCTGTTCCGGTTCTGTTTGCATGTGGATCAGCAGTGGTGGGTCTGGATGTGACGCGTTATTATCAGTCGTTTACGTCCAGATTCTTCTTCTGCTGCTGAATTCAGACGCTTGTCTCGCGCTGATGACGTCATCGTTGATAAAACGTTTAAATCCAGACGCTTGGAGTCGGCTCCGGGTCGGACCGGACCGAGGCCTCCGTCTGCTGCCCGCCAGGGCGGTCGGACCGGGTCGGCTCCGGGTCGGCTCCGGGTCGGCTCGGGGTCGGCTCTGGGTCGGCTCCGGGTCAGACCGGGTCGGCTCGGGGTCGGCTCTGGGTCGGCTCGGGGTCGGACCGGACCGGACCGCCCTGGCGGGCAGCAGACGGAGACCTCGGAGCGGGCCGGTCGCCATGGTAACGAGTGGAGCATCTTCCTCCAGACGGCCGCTGTGCTGCTCCGGTTCTGCTCCGGTTCTGTCCCTGGCCCGGTTCTGGGATGGAGCGGAAGCCATGCTGTGTCGCGGCGCGCTGTAAAAATGACTCGGTTGATTTAACTGCTGGAGGCGCCGCCCAGTCGGCCCAGTATGAAGAGCTCCTGGTCCGCGGGAGCCGCTGGGAGACATGAGGGACATGATGTCAAGAAGAAGAGGAACACGGTTCTGGTTCTGACGACCCGGTTCCCAGTCGTGTACTGTCCCTGAACTCACCGGTTGCTATGGTGACCGGCGGCTCTGAACGATCTAGATGTGTTGCTAATCATTGTTAGCAACAGCGCTACCTGACCACGCCCCTCAGTGTCTCTTGGCTCCGCCCACGTTGGTCGGGGGCGGGGCTTCGCTGACACAGGGGATTACTGACCGTGGTTGCCATGGTGATTCCCACCATTTTCTCCGCTCATTCTCCTGGTGCAGGAGCTGAGACAGACCCAACAGAACCTTCAGGTCCAGTTTCTCCAGAACCGATCAGCTGAAATTTACTGGGAGTGGATGAAAGTGGGCGTGGCTCAGCGCACTCTGGGCTCTGATTGGACAGGAACCTCTGGCTGGAAGGAGAACTGGATTGAGGCGGGTTAAACTCAGGAGGTTCTGCAGATTTAATTGGGTCAGAACCGCCATCATTCTCTGAGCTGAACATTCTGGGGGAGTCAGGGAAAAAGTTGAACTGTAAAATCATCAGAAGGATAAACTGAATGAGGCTGTTAGAGGCGTAACTTACTGTTGACATGCTGGATTCATTAATCTGGGCTGAAATGTTGACATGTGAGACAAACATTCATGTTTAAATCCCGTAACGAGTTAAAGCCCTGAGACGCTGATCCTTTAAAACGACCCACTTTATGGCCTGTGAAGCTCAGCTAATGGTTGAGGTTTTAGGTAATTGCTCTTATAAACTCTGGCAGGATACCAAACCCTAAATCACGCGAGTCTGCAGAGAGCTGCAGTGATGTGGCTTTACAGGCTCAGCCTCCATTAAGGGAAGGCTACCTGTTACCCACAGGGGGAAGCACTGAGCATGCTCAGTAGCTCTGTGGGTGTTAGCGTTCTGTTGGTGTTAGCACTGAGTAGGTATTAGCACTGAGTACGTGCTAGCCCTCAGTAGGTGCTAGCACTCAGTAGGTGTTAGCGCTCAGTAGGTGTTAGCGCTGAGTAGGTGTTAGCCCTCAGTAGGTGCTAGCACTCAGTAGGTGTTAGCGCTGAGTAGGTGTTAGCGCTGAGTACGTGCTAGCCCTCAGTAGGTGCTAGCACTCAGTAGGTGTTAGCGCTGAGTAGGTGTTAGCGCTCAGTAGGTGTTAGCCCTCAGTAGGTGCTAGCACTCAGTAGGTGTTAGCGCTGAGTAGGTGTTAGCGCTGAGTAGGTGTTAGCGCTCAGTCAGTGATACTGGAGCTAATTTCTGGCCCCATTTGGCTAACATTTAGTCAACTTAGCTTCCCCCAAATTAATTTGTTTTAAATTCAAATTAATTCAAAAAGTTTATAAATTCAAAAGTGCTCATTTTTTGCCTGTTTTGTAAACTTTCAGCGGAATAAAATTCTGTATCTGTGTTGAAGTTTTAGATTAGTGGATAAAGGCTGGGGGGGCGCTGGGCTCAGAAACTGGTTAGATGTTTATATTCATGCTCTTAGTTTGAAGACGCAGCAGCTGTTTCCTCTCCTCTGAGTGAGGAGAGGAAGAAAGAGAGAGAAGAAAAAAGGAATAATATTAAAAAAGAACCAGATCCAAATGTAAATCCAATATCTAACAGCATTGCAGAACATGTAAATCGTAATATCCAATTGAAAATTTTAATCCAGGGCAAATGTAATTTGAGTTGACGTTAACAATTTAGCGTTAGCTTCTGCTAAATGCTGTCTTGGTGCAGAGCTTTAGCGTTAGCTTCTGCTAAATGCTGTCTTGGTGCAGAGCTTTAGCATTAGCTTATGCTAAATGCTCGGTGATGTTTAGCATTAGCTTTGACGTAACGTTTAGCGTATGTGGAGCAACTGTTTGTGATTAGTGCTTTGGGGTTAGCGCTGCTAGCCTCTGATTAGCAGGGACACCTCATTCCTCTGCCTCCTTGTTCCTCAGTTGGGCGTTTCGTCCTTCAGCGCCGCCCTGGTGGCCATCTGGCTGTGAAGGGTCCAGGAGGCCTTCCAGGTGTTCCTGGGTTTGGGCCACATGGCAGCAGGAGGTTCTGATTCTGGATCCGCATGAGGCCCGGTGAGCTCAGCCTGCTGGCGGGAGGCTCTCACTGCGGAGTCCGGACCCGTTCAGAACCTCACCTGGGTCTCATTACAGCGCTGCGGGCCAGAATCCCCGTGTTCCCGACAGATTCCCAGGTTTTATCAGCAGGCAGTAAACGTGGCTCCCTCAGCGGCTCCTCGGCTCGGCGCTCCGATCGGACCGACTCGGAAACTCTGACGTCCTCCAGAACCGTCTGGGTCCAGCGGAGCGGAAAACCTCCCAGTCAGGATCATGTCTGGGGTTCTGCACAGTGATGTCATTAGTTTCCACTGAGTGATGAAACATCCAGAACATTCCTCACCGGACCCGGTCCATTGGTTCTGGTTCTCCTGTTCACATCACAACTGGTTCTGAATAAAGTTTCATGGAGTCCACAGAACCTGGCAAAAGTATTCACACCCTTTGGTCCGAACGTCCTGTCACAGAATTCTGCTTCCCAGCAAAGTTCATCCAACCGTTCAACCGATCCGTTTTGGTTCCACTGGATCCGTTTTGGTTCCATTGGATCCGTTTTGGTTCCACTGGATCCGTTTTGGTTCCACTGGATCTGTTTTCATTGGATCCATTTTGGTTCCATTGGATCCGTTTTCACTGGATCCGTTTTGGCCCATTGGATCCGTTTTGGTTCCACTGGATCCGTTTTCACTGGATCCATTTTGGTTCTATTGGATCCGTTTTGGTTCCACTAGATCCATTTTCACTGGATCCGTTTTGGTTCCATTGGATCCGTTTTGGTTCCACTGGATCCATTTTCACTGGATCCATTTTGGTTCCACTGGATCCGTTCTGGTTCCATTCGATCCGTTTTGGTACCATTGGATCCGTTTTCACTGGATCCATTTTGGTTCTATTGGATCCGTTTTGGTTCCACTGGATCCATTTTCACTGGATCCGTTTGGATTCCTTTGGATCTGTTTTCATTGAATCCATTTTGGTTCCATTGGATCCGTTTTCACTGGATCCGTTTTGGTTCCACTGGATCCGTTTTGGATCCATTCGATCCATTTTGGCTCCATTGGATCAGTTTTCACTGGATCCGTTTTGGATCCACTGGATCCATTTTGGTATCATTGGATCGGTTTTCACTGGATCCATTTTCGTTCTATTGGATCCGTTTTGGTTCCACTGGATCCGTTTTGGATCCACTGGATCCATTTTGGCCCATTGGATCCGTTTTGGATCCACTGGATCCGTTTTGGATCCACTGGATCCATTTTGGCCCATTGGATCCGTTTTGGATCCACTGGATCCGTTTTGGATCCACTGGATCCGTTTTGGCCCATTCTTGGATCTTTTCTTGCTGTGTTTTTCAGTGTTCAGGAAGCAGCAGAAGTTCTGCAGAAACCCAGAAACCTTGACGTCGATCCGGTTCTGTCTGGTGTTCATGGCTCCACTCTGACATCATTCTTTCCATTTTAAAGATATTTTAATCTGCCAGTAGATCTAACTGGTTCCTTTGTTTTGAAGAGACGATGGATTTTAAAAATGTTCTTGGCCACCGAGGAACTGGGAGACTAAGCTTGAAAACATCTGGCATGTGGGGACAGTTTCACCGGGCCAAACTAAGCCTGACCCTTTTCTTTGAAAAGTGAATCCTGAGGCCCGACGTTGATTAACTTTGGTAAAAATCAACATTTCAGACGCCGGGCCGGCGAAGAACCTGGTCACCAGCGACGTCAGCGCCTCCAGCTTCAGGACGACCTGGACAGCGGCGCCCGGAAACGTCCAGGCCTACAAGGTCCGCTGGAAGTCCCTGTTCTCTGGGGAGCAGGGGGACAAAACCGTCCCAGGGGACGAGACGTCCACTGTCCTGGACGGTCTGAGTCCAGAGACCCGCTACCAAGTGTCTGTTATCGCCGCCTACGACCACAAAGACAGCGAGCCGCTGACCGGGCTGGAGACCACGGACGGTGAGAGGGACGCTATCCCTAAGCTAAATGGTTAGCCGGCTCAATGTAGCACACTTAGCTTCAAGCTAAGTATTACATTAACAAGCTAAATGTTACATTAACAAGCTAAATGTTACATTAACAAGCTAAATGTTACATTAACAAGCTAAATGTTTAGCCGGCTCAATGTAGCACACTTAGCTTCAAGCTAAGTATTACATTAACAAGCTAATATTACATTAACAAGCTAAATGTTACATTAACAAGCTAAATGTTACATTAACAAGCTAAATGTTACATTAACAAGCTAAATGTTACATTAACAAGCTAAATGTTACATTAACAAGCTAAATGTTACATTAACAAGCTAAATATTTAGCTTCAGGCTACCGGAACCAGAAAAAGGAACAGCAAACATTAAGCCTACACCAGAGACAAACAGACAGATTTTTATTTTCTAAACTTCGGTGAGTCAGGAGACACAATCCGGACGAACAACAGGAAAAAGAGAATTATGGCTGATTATTTAATGGTGTAAATGTCACCAGTTGTGGTTTATAAGCTGTCATTTGTAAAACTGTTAAAAATCAGCAATAATTTACGTTATTTAGCCTTTTATGAAAGACTGGGGATTAATTTTTAAAGTCATATATTTACAATGTTATTCATTATTTTATAAATGTCACACCTTCAAACCCAACATTCAGTTAGCAAGCTAAATATTTAACTCCAAAGGTTAGTTTCAAAGAAATGTTTAGTTTGAAGCTAAATGTTTATCTCAGTTCATTATTTAGTTTTTAAAGTAATTATGTAGTTTGAAGCTACATAAAATGTCCAGGTAGAAAGTTAAGTTTTTACTTTGAAGCTGGATGTTTATCAAGCTAAACATTTAGCTTTGAGCTAAGTATTTAGCATAGAGGAGAGTACCGTTAGCGCTGTAGTGTAGCGCTACGCAGCGCTAACGCAGTGAAACATGTTTGATTGGAACATCAAGTGTAGCTCCAGCATAAAACTAGCATAAATAATTATTGTGTACTTTGTCTGAGAGCGGCTAGCTCTCCATCTTTACCCCGATGCTAAGCTAACCAGCTAAACATGTCAGAAAACCTGGAGCTGCTGTTTCCACGGCGACATGGTTTCATATGGATCTGTAATTTAACAGATACCAAATCAATGAAAAGTTCATGTTGATATGAGTCACGTTGTGTCAGTAAGTGTCGTCACACGCCTCATGATGGACATGCTGCGTAGATCTTTGGATAAAAGATTGATGTCACGATCTTTTATCCAAAGATCTACGTAGCATGAGGTGGTGGGGACAGCTGTCCCTCATCAGTTGGACTGAGGATCTGTGGTGTTTGTGTCCCCAGCGTCTCCAGCGGCCAAGTCTCTGACGGTGTCCCATGAGACGGAGCGGACCATGAAGGTCACATGGACACCGGCTCTGGGGAGCGTCCTCAACTACCGTCTGAAGCACGTCCCCGTGGACGGAGGCAGAGAGGTGGTCCTGAAGCTGCCGGGGACGGCGGCGTCCACCGTCCTGAAGCGCCTGCAGCCCGACACGTCCTACAGCGTCTCCGTCCTGCCCGTCTACAAGCGCGGGGACGGAAAAGCAAGGCAAGGAGTAGGAACGACACGTACGTTGGTCCAAGATTCAGCCTGCTCACCCAGAGACACGTCCACAGAGACAGACACGTCCACAGAGACAGACACGTCCACAGAGACAGACACGTCCACAGAGACACAGACAGAGACACAGAGACAGAGACACGTCCACAGAGACAGAGACAGAGACACGTCCACAGAGACCTCCTGTGTCCTCCTCTGTCCTGCTCTGTCCTCCTGTGTCCTCCTCTGTCCTGCACTGTCCTCCTGTGTCCTCCTCTGTCCTGCTCTGTCCTGCTCTGTCCTCCTCTGTCCTGCTCTGTCCTCCTGTGTCCTCCTCTGTCCTGCTCTGTCCTCCTGTGTCCTGCTCTGTCCTCCTGTTGCTCTGTCCTCCTGTGTCCTCCTCTGTCCTGCTCTGTCCTCCTGTGTCCTGCTCTGTCCTCCTGTGTCCTCCTCTGTCCTGCTCTGTCCTCCTCTGTCCTCCTGTGTCCTGCTCTGTCCTCCTGTGTCCTCCTCTGTCCTCCTCTGTCCTGCTCTCTCCTGCTCTGTCCTCCTCTGTCCTCCTCTGTCCTGCTCTGTCCTCCTCTGTCCTCCTCTGTCCTCCTCTGTCCTGACGCCTCCTCCTCTGTCCTCCTCTGTCCCCTGCAGTGCCGGCCTTCAAGGCCCCCAGGAACCTGCTGACCTCTGAACCCACTAAGACCAGCTTCAGGGTCTCCTGGGACCCGGCTCCGGGGGAGGTGCGGGGCTACAGGGTGACCTTTCACCCCTCTGGCAGCGCGGTGGACCAGGGGGAGCTGATGGTGGGTCCGTACGACAACACGGTGGTTCTGGAGGAGCTCAGGTAGGCTCACCTGCAGGCGTCATAAGTTCAGCCACACGGTGAACGAGCTGTAAACGATAATGTTGCTGAGTTGAGACCATCTTCCAGTGGTGATTATTGATGATTTTATTCTCAAAGATCAATAAACTTTAAGCTGTAATAAACATTTAATCTGGAAAACATTTTAAATATCCAGAAATTATCCGTTAGTCTGCAGCTAGCATGAATGCTAAGGCTAGTTAGCATAGCCGCAGTTCTTCTGCAGCAGTGAGCGGTTTCTCCTCCGTTAGCATATTTAGCAGCGCCTGCATACGTTTGATTGACAGCGCTAAGCCCCGCCCCCTGCCTGTGATTGGTTGTTTTTGTCCCAGGTCAAACTGTCGTGACGGTTTAATAAACATGTAGTTTTAATAATCGTTCCAAATGAAGAGACCTGCTCGCTCGTCGTCCAGCAGAGGTCAGAGGTCAGAGCTGTGGGCTCATCTCTCTGTGTCCATATCTCATTGTTCCACCTGTAATGATGCTGCCACCGCCGTGCCTCACAGCTGCTTTGACTCCAAACACGTTTCCTGAAAGTTGTTGATGAAACGGTCGGATGAGCTGCTGGTCATCCTCATGGTGAGGCCTGGTGGTGGCAGCATCATGCAGGAACCGATTGGAAGGCTGAAGAAGTGGGCCCAGCTGGTTCTGAACCAGGGAACAGGAAGTGATGTCGTTTGTGTCCCTGCAGGGCGGGAACCCAGTACTCTGTGGCTGTTTTCGGGATGTTTGACGGCGGCGTGAGCTCGCCGCTGGCCGGGGAGGAGAAAACCACGCTGATGGATGAACCGGAACCGCTGCCTCTGGATCCCTCTGGTAAAACCGGATCATCCTGCTCACGCCACTTCCTGTCAGAACCAGGCGCTGCCACTTCACTTCCTGTCTCTGGCCAGCAGTCAGGCCGGTTGATGTCGGCGAGGTTTGGGGATTGCTGATTGAAACTCGGTGCAGATTTCAGGCTCTGCCTTCAGAATAATCTGGAACGCTCTTTGACCCTAATCCTAGCGGGTTGGCGTCAATCTGTGGCCTAAACAAAGCCCGTTCGTTAGTTTCAGCACAGAACCATTCTCACATAGCGAGCTGTTTTAGGGCCTCTGTCTCTTTAAATCTAAAAGAGCTGCTGCTGACCACGCCCCCAACTCAACGTTTACATTCACCTAGAAATGGCTGCAATTTTACAACTGTACATCTTTGAAAAGCATTAGTGGAGCTTCCTGTACAACCACCCAGAAAGCAGCAAGTCAACAACAAAACTTGCTGCTTTTCCAGCAGCCATTGTATGTAGAATGTCGCGGTAAACCAGCTGACCGAACATAATGCAACCCAGCTTTGGTTGCTAGGTGACGGGCTGAACTCTCCTGGGGTTGCTAGGTGACGGGCTGAACTCTCCTGGGGTTGCTAGGTGACGGGCTGAACGCTCCTGGGGTTGCTAGGTGACGGGCTGAACTCTCCTGGGGTTGCTAGGTGACGGGCTGAACTCTCCTGGGGTTGCTAGGTGACGGGCTGAACTCTCCTGGGGTTGCTAGGTGACGGGCTGAACTCTCCTGGGGTTGCTAGGTGACGGGCTGAACTCTCCTGGGGTTGCTAGGTGACGGGCTGAACTCTCCTGGGCTGGGGTTGCTAGGTGACGGGCTGTACCGTCCTGGGGTTGCTAGGTGACGGGCTGAACTCTCCTGGGGTTGCTAGGTGACGGGCTGAACTCTCCTGGGGTTGCTAGGTGACGGGCTGAACTCTCCTGGGGTTGCTAGGTGACGGGCTGAACTCTCCTGGGGTTGCTAGGTGACGGGCTGAACTCTCCTGGGGTTGCTAGGTGACGGGCTGAACTCTCCTGGGGTTGCTAGGTGACGGGCTGAACTCTCCTGGGGTTGCTAGGTGACGGGCTGAACTCTCCTGGGGTTGCTAGGTGACGGGCTGAACTCTCCTGGGGTTGCTAGGTGACGGGCTGAACTCTCCTGGGGTTGCTAGGTGACGGGCTGAACTCTCCTGGGGTTGCTAGGTGACGGGCTGTGTGACTCGCTGCCTAAAAGCCGCTGGGTGTTTTTAGAAGCAGTTTGAGCTAAAAAATGTGTGAGATGTGAATTTCGCGCGACAGACTGTAATGTTTAACGTTGTTCGGATGATCAGCTCATCCTGATCTTTCATGGAACAAACGGCTTCATCCGTTCAGCAAATGGTCCTCATGAAAAACGACATGTTTCCATATTTACGTTGGAACAAGCGGCTTTTGTTACCCTCCAGTTAATCTGGTCCAGAAGGGGAGCTGCTGCACATGGAGGATTTCTCAACACTCCTCATGTATGGAAGCCCTGTAGGGCCAAAAAACATGCAGCATTTCATTTGTCTTTCACACGTAAAGTTTGTTAACGTCCAGGACTTAAAGCCGATCTCAGACGGCTGGTTTTCATCTGATCTGTCTGTCAGATGAAAAAGCAAATCAAAATACTGCCCCTAGTGGCAGAAATTACTAAACCTTAAGGTTTAAGAAAAACAGAAGTGTAGTGTAAAAATGCCTATAAATATGTTCACTCTTTACACTTCAGGTTGTATGTCAGCATTTCTTGAGCCACCATGTAGATATTTACCTGCACAGGTTCATTAATGTCTGCAGATAAAAGCCCTAAAGGAGGCATCCTGCTGCGTTCCGACTCAGGAGGGACAAATATAAAGCATGCAACACTTTTCAGATTTTTATTAGTGGAAAATGCTGAAAATCATAAATGTTCTTGTTTTGACATCAGTCTGTTTGCAGAGCATGTAGAAAAACCGAAGGAGTGTGTAAAAGCTTTTTACGATCAGAATAGTTTCACGTGGCTCGATGATCCTCAACCGCTGGATCTGCACCCAGTTCCTGTCAGACGCTCCAGACCTGCTGCTGCTGCTGTCAGGAAACTCACAGGAAACTCACAGGAAACTGTGGGGTTGCTGGTTCTGTTCCAGCGGCGCCCGGTCCTGCAGGGCCGGAGGCAGCGCTGCGTCTAACGCCGGCGGCGAGCCGTCCCGCAGAGGGACGAGCCGATGTTTTTCCTCTTGCAGGTGGCTGAAGGAGCGCCGAGCGTTCGCCGCCGCCGCCGCAGGAAAACAACGCAGCCGACCTGCTGGACTCACTGGACCTGCTGCAGCAACATGACCTGCTGCAGCAACATGACCTGCTGCAGCAACATGAACTGCTGCTGTTATATGATGTTACTGTCTGTAAAGTGATTGGTTGTGATTTGCAGCTTCTTCTTCTTCTTCTTCTTTTCTGTCGCTTCTCGTCACGTGAACCGATCCGACGCGGTGGAGCTCAGCAGGACGCCGTCATTAGAACCAGATCAGTTCTAAGCTTTTCTCGCCTCTAATGAGACGATAATCAGCTGGAAAACCAACACAGCAGAGGGAGGAACAGAAACGATAGACGGCCAGAATAAGTCTTCACGCCCTGCGCCGGCCCTTTAAGCAGCTCTTCATTCATCACCAGACCTGAATTGAATCCCTTCGCTTCGCGCTCCATAAAATCAGTTTTACAAACTGAATATGAACATATGTTGGTCCTGCAGTGTTTCAGCTTACTGCAATCTGTCCCAGACGCTTTTATCCCGATTCACGGTAAATAGAAATATTGTGTTTGGCCAGTTCTATATATTTATGGAGACGACCAGGAAACGTGTAGTTCACACTCCAACCACTAGATGGTGTCAGATCATGTCTAAAATCAGCCGTAGCATGAGAGGGAGAGGCGTCATTTCTAGCTTCACTAGCTAAACCGAAAACAAGTTCCCAAACATCTGATTGAACAAATGTATCAGTCAGGAGAAGGATTGCAAAAATCCCACAGCATTATTCAGACACTACCGTGCAGTGAAGACAGTTTAAACAGATCAGAGGGGAAACGTCTCATTAAAGACGAATGAAAATCTTTAGAATGATCCAACATGGTGGCTGAGATCCTCTGAGCTCCGGTTCTGGTCGTTGGACCGGCCGGTTCTGGTCGATGGACCGGATGGACCGGCCGGTTCTGGTCGATGGACCGGCCGGTTCTGGTCGATGGACTGGCCGGTTCTGGTCGTTGGACCGGCCGGTTCTGGTCGATGGACTGGCCGGTTCTGGTCGTTGGACCGGCCGGTTCTGGTCGATGGACTGGCCGGTTCTGGTCGATGGACCGGTTCTGGTCGATGGACCGGCCGGTTCTGGTTGTTGGACCGGCCGGTTCTGGTCGATGGACTGGCCGGTTCTGGTCGATGGACCGGTTCTGGTCGATGGACTGGCCGGTTCTGGTCGGCCCGCGTGACGCCGGCCCGCCTCGTGTCTCTGCAGACAACCAGTGCCGGACGCCGGCCAAGGCCGACATCGTCCTGCTGGTGGACGGCTCCTGGAGCATCGGACGCATCAACTTCAAAACCATCCGCAGCTTCATCGCCCGCATGGTCGGCGTGTTCGACATCGGCCCCAACAACGTCCAGATCGGTAACCGCTTCACGCCGCCGTTTGACGCTTGGCAACATTTCGGAGCAACAGAATAATCCCAGTATAATCCCAGAATAATCCCAGAATAATAACAGAATAATAACAGAATAATCCCAGTATAATCCCAGAATAATCCCAGAATAATCCCAGAATAATAACAGAATAATAACAGAATAATCCCAGAATAATCCCAGAATAATAACAGAATAATAACAGAATAATCCCAGTATAATCCCAGAATAATCCCAGAATAATCCCAGAATAATAACAGAATAATAACAGAATAATCCCAGAATAATCCCAGTATAATCCCAGTATAATCCCAGTTTATTGATCCCAAAGGAAATGAAATGTAGCTGCTGAAGTTTTACGGTTTCAACATTTCAGCAGCTTCTCAGACTAAATGGGATCAAAAGAGCCGAAAGACGTCTGCATAGAAATGCTCAGGGGTCAGGGGTCACGGTGTCAACACCTGGTTCTGTTTGTCCTGCAGCTCTGGCCCAGTACAGCGGCGACCCGAGAACCGAGTGGCACCTGAACGCACATGCGACCCGAGAGTCACTGCTGAACGCCGTCAACAATCTGCCGTACAAAGGAGGGAACACCATGACAGGTGAGGGAACACCTGGGAGGGAACACCTGGGGAGGGAACGCCTGGGGAGGGACGCCTGGGAGGGAACATCTGGGAGGGAACACCTGGGAGGGAACACCTGGGGAGGGACGCCTGGGAGGGAACACCTGGGAGGGAACACCTGGGGAGGGAACGCCTGGGGAGGGAACGCCTGGGAGGGAACACCTGGGAGGGAACACCTGGGAGGGAACACCTGGGGAGGGACGCCTGGGAGGGAACACCTGGGAGGGAACACCTGGGAGGGAACGCCTGGGAGGGAACACCTGGGAGGGACGCCTGGGAGGGAACACCTGGGGAGGGACGCCTGGGAGGGAACACCTGGGGAGGGACGCCTGGGAGGGAACACCTGGGAGGGAACACCTGGGGAGGGACGCCTGGGAGGGAACACCTGGGAGGGAACACCTGGGAGGGAACACCTGGGAGGGAACACCTGGGGAGGGAACGCCTGGGGAGGGACGCCTGGGAGGGAACATCTGGGAGGGAACACCTGGGAGGGAACACCTGGGGAGGGACGCCTGGGAGGGAACACCTGGGAGGGAACACCTGGGAGGGACGCCTGGGAGGGAACACCTGGGAGGGAACACCTGGGAGGGAACGCCTGGGAGGGAACACCTGGGAGGGAACACCTGGGAGGGAACACCTGGGAGGGAACACCATGACAGGTGAGGGAACACCTGGGAGGGAACACCTGGGAGGGAACACCATGACAGGTGAGGGAACATCTGGGGAGGGAACACCTGGGAGGGAACACCATGACAGGTGAGGGAACACCTGGGAGGGAACACCTGGGGAGGGAACACCATGACAGGTGAGGGAACACCTGGGAGGGAACACCTGGGGAGGGAACACCTGGGGAGGGAACACCATGACAGGTGAGGGAACACCTGGGGAGGGAACACCTGGGGAGGGAACACCTGGGGAGGGAACACCATGACAGGTGAGGGAACACCTGGGGAGGGAACACCTGGGGAGGGAACACCATGACAGGTGAGGGAACATCTGGGGAGGGAACATCTGGGGAGGGAACATCTGGGGAGGGAACACCTGGGGAGGGAACACCATGACAGGTGAGGGAACATCTGGGGAGGGAACACCTGGGGAGGGAACATCTGGGAGGGAACATCTGGGAGGGAACACCTGGGGAGGGAACACCTGGGGAGGGAACATCTGGGGAGGGAACACCTGGGAGGGAACACCTGGGAGGGAACACCTGGGAGGGAACACCTGGGAGGAAACACCTGGGGAGGGAACACCTGGGAGGGAACACCTGGGAGGGAACACCTGGGAGGAAACACCTGGGGAGGGAACATCTGGGAGGGAACACCATGACAGGTGAGGGAACACCTGGGGAGGGAACACCTGGGAGGGAACACCTGGGGAGGGAACACCTGGGAGGGAACACCTGGGAGGGAACACCTGGGAGGGAACACCTGGGAGGGAACATCTGGGAGGGAACACCTGGGAGGGAACATCTGGGGAGGGAACATCTGGGGAGGGAACACCTGGGAGGGAACACCATGACAGGTGAGGGAACACCTGGGGAGGGAACACCTGGGAGGGAACACCTGGGGAGGGAACACCTGGGGAGGGAACACCTGGGAGGGAACACCTGGGAGGAAACACCTGGGGAGGGAACATCTGGGGAGGGAACATCTGGGAGGGAACACCTGGGAGGGAACACCATGACAGGTGAGGGAACATCTGGGGAGGGAACACCTGGGGAGGGAACACCTGGGGAGGGAACATCTGGGAGGGAACATCTGGAAAATGCTTCCACTGATGGAAAAATGGGATTTATTGAACAGGTTACTGAAAAAAGGCTTTGAAAATTCCGACTCGTGAGAATTTTTGATTTAAAGTTTGACTTTAATCTTAAAGTGCAGATTTTTTTTAAAGTTTCTACTTTAAATTCAAAATGTAACTTTAATCTCAACATTCTAATTTCAGGTTAGGGTTTTGATGTTTATGCACAAATCTTGAAATTAACCAGAATTTTACCACTTATGTTAAAAATGTTATTTTTTAACAATTTAGCGTTAATGTCAGAATTCTGACATTAAAACCAAACTAGTCCAGGACGGTGGGGTTAGTGCTAAACCCACCGTCCTGGACTGGGATGGTTCAGGACGATGGTTCACCATCCCAGTCCAGGACGGTGGGTTTAGAGCTGAACCGTGGATGAAGCGTTTTGGACCAGATTCTATGGGCCCTGCAGCGCCGCCTCTCTGACCCGGCTCCTGGTCTGGTTCTGGTTCTGACTCGGTGGAAGTGAAGCAGAGGAAGTTCTGGCTCCAAGCAGAACCAGGTGTTAAATGTTGCCACGTGTTGGTTTTATAGCGACGCAGGAAGTTTTATGGCGGTGATTTATTTCCTCTGTGAGTTAATTACGACCCGGATGTTGTTCTGGATGTTCTGGTTCGTCTAGTTAACCTGTTCCCCGTTTGGACCGGCACTGCCGGTTCTGCTCAACACCACTTACAATGATCTTTCCAGTCTGCTGCAGTTTGACAGCCAGATGAAGATGCTGAATGCCCTGAGACGGCTTCCTTCAGACCTTCAAAATAAAAGACCTTCAAAATATAATATTTCTGCTTGGATCTCGATGACATGGACCCAAAATTATCACAATATTTTCATTTAACAGTTTTGATCATTGGTCTAAATAAAAAATTCAGTTTCAGAGAGTAGAGCAAATGTTTATGGTCAGTGCTTTAGCGTTAGCTTCTATTAAATATGTTGGTATAGCGTTTTAGCGTTAGCTTCAGTTAAATATGTTGGTGTAGCGTTTTAGCGTTAGCTTCTATTAAATATGTTGGTGTAGCGTTTTAGCGTTAGCTTCAGTTAAATATGTTGGTGTAGCATTTTAGCGTTAGCTTCAGTTAAATATGTTGGTGTAGCATTTTAGCGTTAGCTTTAGTTAAATATGTTGGTGTAGCATTTTAGCGTTAACTTCAGTTAAATATGTTGGTGTAGCGTTTTAGCGTTAGCGTCAGTTAAATATGTTGGTGTAGCGTTTTAGCGTTAGCATCAGTTAAATATGTTGGTGTAGCATTTTAGCGTTAGCTTCTATTAAATATGTTGGTGTAGCATTTTAGCGTTAGCATCAGTTAAATATGTTGGTGTAGCATTTTAACGTTAACTTCAGTTAAATATGTTGGTGTTGCATTTTAGCGTTAGCGTCAGTTAAATATGTTGGTGTAGCGTTTTAGCGTTAGCTTCTGTTAAATATGTTGTAGCATTTTAGCGTTAGCGTCAGTTAAATATGTTGGTGTAGTGTTTTAGCGTTAGCTTCAGTTAAATATGTTGGTGTTGCATTTTAGCGTTAGCGTCAGTTAAATATGTTGGTGTTGCATTTTAGCGTTAGCTTCAGTTAAATATGTTGTAGCATTTTAGCGTTAGCGTCAGTTAAATATGTTGGTGTAGTGTTTTAGCGTTAGCTTCAGTTAAATATGTTGGTGTTGCATTTTAGCGTTAGCGTCAGTTAAATATGTTGGTGTAGCGTTTTAGCGTTAGCTTCAGTTAAATATGTTGTAGCATTTTAGCGTTAGCGTCAGTTAAATATGTTGGTGCAGCGCTTCAGCGTTAGCAGAGCTAATGTTTATGGTCAGTGCTTTAGCGTTAACGTTATTATGCTTTTAGCTAGCTACCAGTGGAAATACGTTGATCCGTTTTCTTACACCCTTGACCCTTGTGGGGTGCTGCTGCCTCTCCAGCGAGACTTTTCGTGTGAGAAGCAGGGTCACCTGGACAGGTTGCCAGTCTGTTGCAGGTGGAAATCCCAATTTTAATCTAATCTGATATTTTTTGCCATGTTGGCACCGTCAGTGACCATGGCAACGAGTTTAGCATCAGGAAGTTCCTTTTCCAGGTTCCATTTTAAGATAGAAAACCCAAATCTGTCGAAAGGGAAGTGCGTGTTAAGTTCAGTTTTCTGCTTCAGACGTGATGTTTTAGGAACTTCCTAGTTTGATAAATGCTGCCTTCTCATTGGTTGAGCATAATGACCTGTAGAGCAGCGTAGACGGAGTTTTTCTGTAAGTTCACCCGTTGGGCCTCTGCTCCCCGGACAGGAATGGCTCTCCGCTTCATCCTGGAGAAAAGCTTCCAGCCGTCGGTGGGGATGCGTCCCGACTCCCGGAAGATCGGCGTTCTGATCACCGACGGGAAGTCGCAGGATGAGATCATCGTGAGCTCCCAGAGCCTGAGGGACAGCGGCATCGAGCTGTACGCCGTCGGTGAGCGCCGCCGCCCGCTCTCCGCCCGCTTCCTGCGGCCAGGCAGAGCAGATCCCTCATCGTGTTCCCCGCAGGCGTGAAGAACGCCGACGAGAACGAGCTGCGCTCCATCGCCACCGACCCGGACGAGATCCACATGTACAACGTGGCCGACTTCCGCTTCCTGCTGGACATCGTGGACGACCTGTCCAGCAACCTGTGCAACAGCGTGAAGGGCCCAGGTAGGACGGGGCCGTGGAACGAAGGTTCCCCCTGACGGCGTACAGCTCACTCCGCTCGCTCTGCCTCCAGAGGATTCTGGTTCCGAGCTGGGCCCGCCCACCGACCTGGTGACCTCTGAGGTCACGCAGTACTCCTTCAGAGCCTCCTGGATGCCACCAGAGGTCCCCGTCGAGCAGTTCAGGGTCACCTACAGGATGGCCGCCGGAGGCCCCACCATGGAGGTGAGCGCCAGCCCGACCCGGGTCTGGGTCCGGTTCTGAACTGTGCTGGTGAAAGCTCATCACTTTTACAGTAAATATTTTTATCAGTTCTCATTTTTGCAGAAATCGGGTTTAAAGTTTTTCCTAAATTGGGACTTTTTCCCTAATCTGAAGCAAATATTGACTTTAGTTTTCAGTTAGATGTAATTTTAGTTTGCAGATATTTGTGCCGGCAGCGGTTCTGCAGAGCGGGTCTGTGAGCGGATCAGCCGGTTCTGGTAGAGAAGACGGGACTATTAAAGAACAAAGTCTCGTCTGACTGCGTGTGATTTAACGAGCCCAGGAGTAATTAAACCTCTTCACTTTCAGGGAACATGTTTTCCAAGCTGGTCCTGATGTTCCAGCAGGAATTCTCGTCATTAAAGCAGTAAATGACGTAACGGCGGTAAAAGCAGGATTCCTGACAGCTGATTTATTCTGACTCTAGTCTTTAATCAGCGTCACATCTGGCTGCTCCGCCGGTTCTGTTTGTCAGCAGCAGGAATGAAGTCACTTCCTCCACCAGCTGGACGGATTCTCCCAGCGACATGTTGGAGTTTCAGCTGGAACATCTGGAGGACATGATGATGGGAGAGAGTCACGATATCACAGCAACGCTTTAATGATCCTGGAATAAATTAACATGAAAACAGTCATAAATGCTTTTATCCTGCTGCTGGTGGTTGAAGTGCAGCGTCGCTCCGTTCCAGGTCCTGGTGGACGGCGAGGTGACCACCGCGGTT